>NC_083440.1:2066498-2068998 GCF_020745735.1 Hemiscyllium ocellatum | reverse complement strand
GGTTCCCTCTCTCTCTCGCTCGGTTCCCTCTCTCTCTCGCTCGGTTCCCTCTCTCTCTCGCTCGGTTCCCTCTCTCTCTCGCGCGGTTCCCTCTCTCTCTCTCGCGGTTCTCTCTCTCGCGGTTCCCTCTCTCTCTCTCTCTCTCGCGGTTCCCTCTCTCTCTCTCTCTCTCTCTCTCTCTCGCGGTTCTCTCTCTCTCTCTCTCTCTCTCGCGGTTCTCTCTCGCGGTTCTCTCTCTCTCTCTCTCTCTCTCTCTCTCTCGCGGTTCTCTCTCTCTCGCGGTTCCCTCTCTCTCTCTCTCTCGCGGTTCCCTCTCTCTCTCTCTCTCGCGGTTCCCTCCCTCTCTCTCTCTCGCGGTTCCCTCTCTCTCTCTCTCTCTCTCTCTCTCGCGGTTCCCTCTCTCTCTCTCTCTCTCTCTCTCTCTCGCGCGGTTCCCTCTCTCTCTCGCGCGGTTCCCTCTCTCTCTCGCGCGGTTCCCTCTCTCTCTCGCTCGGTTCCCTCTCTCTCTCGCGCGGTTCCCTCTCTCTCTCGCTCGGTTCCCTCTCTCTCTCGCTCGGTTCCCTCTCTCTCTCGCGCGGTTCCCTCTCTCTCTCTCGCGGTTCTCTCTCTCGCGGTTCTCTCTCTCGCGGTTCTCTCTCTCGCGGTTCCCTCTCTCTCGCGGTTCCCTCTCTCTCGCGGTTCCCTCTCTCTCGCGGTTCCCTCTCTCTCGCGGTTCCCTCTCTCTCGCGGTTCCCTCTCTCTCGCGGTTCCCTCTCTCTCGCGGTTCCCTCTCTCTCGCGGTTCCCTCTCTCTCGCGGTTCCCTCTCTCTCGCGGTTCCCTCTCTCTCTCTCTCTCTCGCGGTTCCCCCTCTCTCTCTCTCTCTCGCGGTTCCCTCTCTCTCTCTCTCTCTCTCTCTCTCTCGCGGTTCTCTCTCTCTCTCTCTCGCGGTTCTCTCTCTCTCTCTCTCTCTCTCTCTCTCTCGCGGTTCTCTCTCGCGGTTCTCTCTCTCTCTCTCTCTCTCTCTCTCGCGGTTCTCTCTCTCTCGCGGTTCCCTCTCTCTCTCTCTCTCGCGGTTCCCTCTCTCTCTCTCTCTCGCGGTTCCCTCCCTCTCTCTCTCTCGCGGTTCCCTCTCTCTCTCTCTCTCTCTCTCTCTCTCTCTCTCGCGGTTCCCTCTCTCTCTCTCTCTCTCTCTCTCTCTCTCGCGCGGTTCCCTCTCTCTCTCGCGCGGTTCCCTCTCTCTCTCGCGCGGTTCCCTCTCTCTCTCGCTCGGTTCCCTCTCTCTCTCGCGCGGTTCCCTCTCTCTCTCGCTCGGTTCCCTCTCTCTCTCGCTCGGTTCCCTCTCTCTCTCGCGCGGTTCCCTCTCTCTCTCTCGCGGTTCTCTCTCTCGCGGTTCTCTCTCTCGCGGTTCTCTCTCTCGCGGTTCTCTCTCTCGCGGTTCTCTCTCTCGCGGTTCTCTCTCTCGCGGTTCCCTCTCTCGCGGTTCCCTCTCTCGCGGTTCCCTCTCTCGCGGTTCCCTCTCTCGCGGTTCCCTCTCTCGCGGTTCCCTCTCTCGCGGTTCCCTCTCTCGCGGTTCCCTCTCTCGCGGTTCCCTCTCTCGCGGTTCCCTCTCTCGCGGTTCCCTCTCTCGCGGTTCCCTCTCTCGCGGTTCTCTCTCTCTCTCTCTCTCTCTCTCTCTCTCTCTCTCTCTCTCGCGGTTCTCTCTCTCTCTCTCTCGCGGTTCTCTCTCTCTCTCTCTCTCTCTCTCTCTCTGTGCGCTCTCTCGCAGGAACAGGATACTGATTGAGGATGATCAGCCATGGTCATATTGAATGGTGGTGCAGGCTCGAAGGGCAGAATGGCCCACTCCTGCACCTATTGTCTATTGGCTCTCGCTCTTGTGTCTTTTGTGCATGTGCTGCCCCCCTCGCTGCCCCTCCTGTCTGTCAGGCAAGCCCATCCCGCTCCCTCGGCCCCCAGCCTTCCTCCGGCCCCCCCCATCGGGTATGTTTCTGTGATGAACCAGGCTGCCCGCCCCTCAGCCTGTAATACACATTGGCTTCTCTCTCTCTCTCTCCCTCTCTGTCTCACTGCGACACCCCCCTCCCCCCTCCAGATGAAGACACGGAGTCTGACGACACGGAGAATGGTGATGTGGTGAAGGACGAGGTGGATGAGCGTGAGGAGCCAGCAGAGAGGGAGAGGCGCAGCCACTCGCTGCGGAAGGCTCCCTGTGAAAGCCAGGCTCCCAACCACAATGGGCTGCCCCAGGAGCAGGCGAACAGGCCACTGAAGAGCCCATCGTCTGAGTCGCTGGACAGTGCAGGAGGAGGCTGCGTGGGACCACAGGAGCCAGCCCCCAGCCGCTGGATCCACCTGACCCAGTTTGAGCGCACCGGCCTGCAGGCGCTTGTCGATAAGCTGCAGGCTCTGCCTGAACACAAGAAGTGTGTTCCTGCGGGACTCCTGGACCCAGACTCGCTGCTCCAGGCAATGCAGGTGAGACGCACCCCGGGACGGGGTGGGGGCGGGGGGGCGGTGCTC
>NC_083440.1:2036857-2065999 GCF_020745735.1 Hemiscyllium ocellatum | reverse complement strand
CCCCCCCTTCCCCTTCCCCCCCCTTCCCCTTCCCCCCGGCAGGTGAGGAAGGGCCTGACCCCGGACAGGCAGCGCCTGATAGCGGAGGTGGTACGGAAGCGGGAGGAGCACTCGCGGAGGGCCCAGGCCATGGAGGCTGCCCGGCGCCGGCTCGACACTCTCTCCAAACGCAAGAAGTTTGACTACCTCCTGCTCCGCAAGAAGAGGCTGGCAGCAGCTGAGCACAACGCCAGGAAGAAGGTCAGGCTTCACCAGCTCCCCCACCCCCCCCCCCCCCTTCCCCAGCTTCCCACTGTCACAGCGTCAGGGCTGAGGGAGGGGGCACTGTCTGATGGTCAGCGCTGAGGGAGTGCCGCACTGTCTGATGGTCGGCGCTGAGGGAGTGCCGCACTGTCTGATGGTCGGCGCTGAGGGAGTGCCGCACTGTCTGATGGTCGGCGCTGAGGGAGTGCCGCACTGTCTGATGGTCGGCGCTGAGGGAGTGCCGCACTGTCTGATGGTCGGCGCTGAGGGAGTGCCGCACTGTCTGAGGGTCGGCGCTGAGGGAGTGCCGCACTGTCTGATGGTCGGCGCTGAGGGAGTGCCGCACTGTCTGATGGTCGGCGCTGAGGGAGTGCCGCACTGTCTGAGGGTCGGCGCTGAGGGAGTGCCGCACTGTCTGATGGTCGGCGCTGAGGGAGTGCCGCACTGTGGGAGGGTCGGCGCTGAGGGAGTGCCGCACTGTGGGAGGGTCGGCGCTGAGGGAGTGCCGCACTGTCTGAGGGTCGGCGCTGAGGGAGTGCCGCACTGTGGGAGGGTCGGCGCTGAGGGAGTGCCGCACTGTGGGAGGGTCAGTGAGCGGAGTGTGCTGGGACCGATGATTAATTGCGTGTCGATGCTGGGGAGTGAAGGCCCTCAGGGTTCACTCTCAGTAATGGCCCGTTTATCAGGCAGCCTGGGCCGAGTGAGGGAAACGCCATCAATGTTTTGTCAATCTGAGAGGTCAGCTCTGCTTCTCCCTTCAGCTGCTGCCTCATTTCTGCATTGTTCCCACCTCCTCTCGGGAGTCCAGGGGCTTTCCAGCTCATCCCTGTGTGAATAACCTGCTCGCTAACTCTCTCCGATAAAAGGAATGTGGTTTCTCGGGCAGTGAGTGTGGTTGTGCGCCTTGGGGTGGACTGCAGTGCTACCCTTACCCTCTTCTCAGTGTCCTTTCTCTTTCCTTTTGCTGACAGATCAAGTTGGAGAGGGAACAGATTCTCCTGCGAACGGTAAGTGCCTTCTGCCTGTGTTGGATTGACTTGCATTTGGATAGTGTCCACAAACACACTCACTTTGTTGCACAGAGCTTGACTGAGTGTCTGGAGTTGGGAGGTCCCGTTAATGCTAAGGTCCTGGGGAGTGTTGCTGAACAAAGAGACCTCGGACTGCAAGGTCATGGCTCCTTGAAAGTGGAGTCGTCCGTTGTATGTGCACCAGCCCTCGGTGCCTTTTCCCCGTATCTCTGACCAGCCGACCAGCCAACGCCACGTTTCCAGGCAGTGTGTTCTGTAAACGACAACAGGAGTTGTTGGCAATGCCCCGCGGGTCTGATCTCTCTCCACTGATGCTGCTAGGTCTCAGGCGGAGACATGGGAGGGGACGCTCTGGGGAAGGAGGGACATGGACGGGGGGGTGAGGGGAGTGAGATCCTGGGGGACATGGACGGGGGGGTGAGGGGTGTGTGACCCTGAGGGACATGGACAGGGGGGTGAGGGGAGTGAGATCCTGAGGGACATGGACAGGGGGGGAGAGGGGAGTGAGATCCTGAGGGACATGGACAGGGGGGGAGAGGGGAGTGAGATCCTGAGGGACATGGACAGGGGGGGAGAGGGGAGTGAGATCCTGAGGGACATGGACAGGGGGGGTGAGGGGAGTGAGATCCTGAGGGACAGGGGGGAGAGGGGAGTGAGATCCTGAGGGACATGGACAGGGGGGGTGGGGGATAGGTAGCAGCTGTTCCCCCTCAGTCAGAGGGTCAGGAATAAGGGGGGTGCTGGTCATGTTAAACTGTAAGGTGGGAGGGTGAGCAGGGGGTTTTGAGGAGAGCAGTCCCCCGTCCCCCATCCCCCAGAGGGTGCTGGGTGGTCTGGAGTGTGGGTGGGCTGAGGGTGTGCCCCACAGCCAGGCTGTGGTGGCGGGGGGGGGGGGGTGAGTGTGGGTGCGGTTTGTGGGACTGTCCATCCAGTGTTTTTGTACTGGGTGTAAAGGGGGGGGTTTTGGGGCTCTCTGTGCTGTTTACTGACCAGTCTCTTCCCTTCTTTCTCTCTCTCTCTCTCGTTCATATTTTCTCTCTCTTGCTCTCGTTCATTTTCTTGTTTTTTCTCTGTCCCTCCCTCTCCGTCCCTCTCCGTTCGCCCCCCCCCCCCCCCCCTCAGAAACGGAAAGCTGAGGACAGCCCTGACGATCGGGTTGGAGCCAAGATCCTGCGGCCGCTGCGTAACGGTGAGGAGGTGTACCCCCGGGCTGGTTCCAGCCGGGATTCTCTCCGGCCTGACCGTGCCGAGAGGTTTAACCGCCGGCAGCTTCGCCGCAGCTGCGACTCCGCCCGCGGGAACTCCACCGCCGCGGCAGCAGCCCGGCATCGGCACCTTTCGGAGATTGAGAAGGCCAAGATCAGGGGCTCCCTGCTGACCGTTCGCCTCCACCGCTCTCCCGGGGACTTTAACGGTGCAGCCGGTCATCACCACAGTCCCAGCAGCACCAGCCTGCGCCAAGCTCCTCGTGTGGTCAGCTGGCAATCAGGCTGTCAGTGCCAACAGGATAACCCCTCGCCGTCATCCTCGTCGTCGGAAAACCTCCCGGAGGACCACATGATGCAGCGACATCTCTGGATGTCCGTCTTCCGTTACCTGACCCAGAAGGAGCTGTGTGTCTGCATGAGGGTTTGCAAGGCCTGGAGCAAGTGGTGAGACCTGGAGGGCTGTCCGTCCGTGTTACCCTCTGTGTGTCCCTCCCTCGGGCCCCGGGGTGAGCCCTGTCCCTCCCTCGGGCCCCGGGGTGAGCCCTGTCCCTCCCTCGGGGCCCCGGAGTGAGCCCTGTCCCTCCCTCGGGGCCCCGGAGTGAGCCCTGTCCCTCCCTCGGGGCCCCGGAGTGAGCCCTGTCCCTCCCTCGGGGCCCCGGAGTGAGCCCTGTCCCTCCCTCGGGGCCCCGGAGTGAGCCCTGTCCCTCCCTCGGGGCCCCGGAGTGAGCCCTGTCCCTCCCTCGGGGCCCCGGAGTGAGCCCTGTCCCTCCCTCGGGGCCCCGGAGTGAGCCCTGTCCCTCCCTCGGGGCCCCGGAGTGAGCCCTGTCCCTCCCTCGGGGCCCCGGAGTGAGCCCTGTCCCTCCCTCGGGGCCCCGGAGTGAGCCCTGTCCCTCCCTCGGGGCCCCGGAGTGAGCCCTGTCCCTCCCTCGGGGCCCCGGAGTGAGCCCTGTCCCTCCCTCGGGGCCCCGGAGTGAGCCCTGTCCCTCCCTCGGGGCCCCGGAGTGAGCCCTGTCCCTCCCTCGGGGCCCCGGAGTGAGCCCTGTCCCTCCCTCGGGGCCCCGGAGTGAGCCCTGTCCCTCCCTCGGGGCCCCGGAGTGAGCCCTGTCCCTCCCTCCCCTGTCTGTCTGTCTGTCCGTCCCTCCCTCGGGCCCCGGTGGTAAATCCCTGCCGCTGGCCCTGGGTGATCTCTGGTTTTGCCTCTCCCCAGGTGCTGTGATAAGAGACTGTGGACGAAGATTAACTTGAGTCGGTGTAAGGCCATCACTCCGATGGCTCTGGGCGGGATCAGTAAGAGGCTTCCCGTCAGCCTGGATCTCAGCTGGAGCAACATCTCCCGCAAACAGCTCAGCTGGCTTATCGACAGGCTGCCTGGTCAGTACCGAGGGGGCTGGGATGGGCTGGGGGCGCACTCAGCTGGCTTATCGACAGGCTGCCTGGTCAGTACCTGGGGAGGGGGCTGGGAGGGGCTGGGGGCGCACTCAGCTGGCTTATCGACAGGCTGCCTGGTCAGTACCTGGGGAGGGGGCTGGGAGGGGCTGGGGGCGCACTCAGCTGGCTTATTGACAGGCTGCCTGGTCAGTACCTGGGGGGCTGGGAGGGGCTGGGGGCGCAGGGAGGGGGTGGGGGGAGGGAGGAGGTGGGGGCGCACCAGCAAGGGTTGTGTTTGAGTTGCTGAGCGGGGGCAGTGCTATTGTCAGGATCCCTGTGCCTCTGCCTGATGCGCTCTCTCTCTCTCTCTCTCTGTGTGTCTGGGCCAGGCCTGAAGGACCTCTTTCTGTCAGGGTGCTCCTGGTCAGCTATCTCTGCTCTCAGCACTTCCAGCTGCCCCTTACTCCGTACCCTCGACCTCCGATGGGCTGAGGGTCTTCGCGATACCCAGATGCGGGATCTGCTGTGTACCCCCGATAAACCAGGTCAGTGAGGTGGGCAAGAGTTGGCATTGTTCCCCACTCTCCTCCTGTTACCCCTCCCCAAACCGTGTGCTGTCTGTTCCCTCCCCAACTCCACCTCCTATCCCTTCCCCCAGCCTGGGGTGTGGTTGGGGGTGGACGATCTCCCGGTGTCTCAGCTTGGTCCTGACAATCCCGGTCGATCTCCCGGTGTCTCAGCTCGATCCTGACGATCCCGGTCGGTCTCCCAGTGTCCCAGCTTGGGACTGACGATCCCGGTCGATCTCCCAGTGTCTCACCTCGCGGTGTACGATCCCGGTGGATCTCCCGGTGTCTCACCTCGCAGTGCACAATCCCAGTCGATATCCCGGTATCTCACCTCGCGGTGCACGATCCCGGTGGATCTCCCGGTGTCTCAGCTCGGGGCGGATGATCCCGGTGGATCTCCCGGTGTCTCACCTCGCGGTGCACGATCCCGGTGAATCTCCCGGTGTCTCAGCCCGGGACTGACGATCCCGGTGGATCTCCCGGTGTCTCAGCCCGGGGCTGACGATCCCGGTGGATCTCCCGGTGTCTCACCTCACAGTGCACGATCCCGGTCGATCTCCCGGTGTCTCGCCTCGCGGTGCACGATCCCAGTGGATCTCCCAGTGTCTCGCCTCGCGGTGTACGATCCCGGTCGATCTCCCGGTGTCTCACCTCGCGGTGTACGATCCCGGTCGATCTCCCGGTGTCTCACCTCGTGGTGTACGATCCCGGTGTCCCAGCTCGGGGCTGATGATCCCGGTGGATCTCCTGGTGTCTCGCCTCGCGGTGCACGATCCTGGTGGATCCCCCGGTGTCTCAGCTTGGTCCTGACGATCCCCCGGTGTCTCAGCTTGGTCCTGACGATCCCGGTGGATCTCCCGGCGTCTCAGCTCGAGGCTGATGATCTTGGGGCGGATGATCCCAGTTGATCTCCCGGTTTTCCGCAGGCCAGCTTGACAATCGGAGTAAATTACGGAACGTGACGGATTTCCGGTTAGCGGGCCTGGACATCAGTGATGTGACCCTGCGGTTGATCATCCGGCACATGCCTCTGCTCTCTCGCCTGGACCTCAGTCACTGCAGCCACCTGAGTGATCACTCCCTCAACCTCCTCACCGCCGTCGGCTCCTCCACTCGCAACTCCCTCAGCGAGTTACAGCTGGAAGGTAAGCCGCAGCTCCCCGGTGTACAGTCCGAGGCAGGGGAGAGAGAGGGGGGGGCTGAGGGAGGCGGAGCTGGGGGAGAGGGGCTGAGGGAGGCGGAGCTGGGGGAGAGGGGCCGGGGGAGGCGGAGCTGGGGGAGAGGGGCCGGGGGAGGCGGAGCTGGGGGAGAGGGGCCGGGGGAGGCGGAGCTGGGAGGGGCCGAGGGAGGCGGAGCTGGGAGGGAGGGGCCGAGGGAGGCGGAGCTGGGAGGGAGGGGCCGGGGGAGACGGTGTTGGGAGGGAGGGGCCGGGGGAGACGGTGTTGGGAGGGAGGGGCCGGGGGAGACGGTGTTGGGAGGGAGGCAGAGCTGGGAGGGAGGGGCCGAGGGAGGCGGAGCTG
Organism: Hemiscyllium ocellatum; assembly: GCF_020745735.1. NCBI lineage: Eukaryota > Metazoa > Chordata > Chondrichthyes > Orectolobiformes > Hemiscylliidae > Hemiscyllium > Hemiscyllium ocellatum. The sequence goes on along the minus strand of NC_083440.1, from coordinate 2,060,060 downwards.
GGAGGGAGGGGCCAGGGGAGGTGGAGTTGGGAGGGAGGGGCCAGGGGAGGTGGAGCTGGGGGAGGGGGAGCTGGGGGGGAGGGACAGGAAACAGATGGTGAGAGAGAGAGAGAGAGAAGAGGGAGGGAGAAGCCAGCAGCTGGTCCCTGGGTGGGGGTGTAGAGCGAGGGGGTGTATGGGGTGGGCTGGTTGAGAATTCCCGGACTGACCCTGCCCCACCAGCAGGGCTGTGGTGTCTCCTGGAGGTGGGTGGATTCCTAATGGAAGGCTGTGTGATGTTATCAGGAAGGAGAGGTGGTCTTACTGAGAGAGACAGCTTGCTGGTTTGGATTTACAGCCTGATTCCCCGCCAGGGACAGTCTCTTGCCTGTCTCTAACTGCAGGGGTGGGGGGGCGATTCGAGTTCGCTGCATCGGCCTCCAAAGTGATCCACTTGGAGTTTTTGTGCGTCTTGACAGTGGATTCCTGGTCATCGTTACATTTTTAATTCGGATTGTTTTGGTGTTCCACTTCCACCACCTGCCACGTGGTATTTGAACCCAAATTGCCAGGTTGTTACCCGGGTTAATACCCTCAGGTACCACCTACCTTTAAACGGCCCACCCCTTACTCTATGTGTGACCTTACCGAGTGCTACTAATCCCTGCTGCTACATGGTTACTGGGCTTTTTAAACTACTTTCACAGAACTGTCCACCAATTCTAACCAGCCAAAGGTGGGTACTGCAGATGCTGGAGATCAGAGTGGTGCTGGAAAAACACAGCAGGTCAGGCAGCATCCGGGGGGGGCAGGAGAATCGACGTTTCGGGCAAACGCCCTTCATCAGGTTCCTGACGAAGGGGACTGGCCCGAAACGTTGACTTACCTGCCCCTCGGATGCTGCCTGATCTCTGTGCTTTTCCAGCACCACTCTGATCCAGGCACCGTTCTAACCAGCCCCTAGTTCTCCCCCCTCCTCGAGAGTGTGGGGGGTGAGCTGCCTTCCTGAACCCTGTGCTGTAGGGTAGACCCACAGTGTCCCCGAGGGAGGGAATTCCAGGATTCTGACCCAGGAAGGAACGGAGAGTGAGGGGCTGGGAGGGGAACTTGCAGGGGGGTGGGGGGAATGGGGGGGGTGTTCCCGTGTATCTGCTGCCCCTTGTCCTTCTGGGTGGAAGGGGCCGTGGGTTTGGAAGGTGCTGCCTGAGGGTCTTTGGGGAGATCCTGCAGGGCATCTTGTAGCAGGTACAACACTGCTGCTACGGAGGGGGGGGAGGGGAGGGAGGGGGTGTTTGTGGTGGGGGGGAGGGAGGGGATGTTTGTGGTGGGGGGGAGGGAGGGAGGGGGGGGATGTTTGTGGTGGGGGGGAGGGAGGGAGGGGGGGATGTTTGTGGTGGGGGGGAGGGGGGGGATGTTTGTTGTGGGGAGGGAGGGAGGGGGGGGATGTTTGGGGGGGGGGGGGGGGTGGAGAGAGTGGTGTTGGAGTTGCCCCCACCCCAACACCGCCCGGTTGGATTGTAACCTAAGGGCCGCCTGTGTCTCTCTCTGTCTCAGGCTGCAATAAATTGACTGACCAGTGCCTGACTTACCTGAAGAGAATCGGCAACATCTCCTGCATTAACCTGCACAACTGTAAGCAGATCTCCACGGGAGCCTGTGAGATGTTTCTTTCTGAACTCTCTGTAAATGGTCTCTTCTGTCTCTCGGAGGAGAGGCTAATTCGCAAAATCAGCTGAGAATTGGAATGACGAGCCGCCATGTCTTTCTCTCCCACTCCCTCCAACGACCTTCGGCCCACCCATTCTGCTGGAAGACGTCACTTACCTCCCCTTCTCCCTCTCTCTCTCTCTCTCTCTTTTTCTCTCCTCTTTCTCTCTCTTATTCCCCCCTCTTTCTCCCCACCTTTTCCCCCTCCCCCTCTCTCTTCCCTCCTCCCCCTCTCTCTTCCCTCCTCCCCCTCTCTCTTCCCTCCTCCCCCCTCTGTTTTTTCTCTCCCCCCCTCTGTTTTTTCTCTCCCCCCCCTCTGTTTTTTCTCTCCCCCCCCTCTGTTTTTTCTCTCCCCCTCTCTGTTCTCTCCCCCCCCCCCCGCCCCTTTCCTTGTCTCTCCCCCCAAGCCCTTGTCTCTGTCTGTGCTCTCCTCTGTTCCCAGTTGGCCGTGAGGATAGCAGGGCAGGGCAGGGCAGCAAGACCACTGCGTCTGTTCGAGTTTCCCACCCCCAAGATGTTTGCATTTAAAATGTTTTTTTTTTGAAGAGTTTTTTTTTGTTTTTGCTTTCTGATTCCAGGGTTTGAACGTTTTTGAGTTTCTTTGCGTTTCTCCCTCTCTCTCCCTCTCTCTCTCCCCGCCCCCCCCCCCCCCCCCCCCCCCTGAATTGGGATGAGTCTGATCTGCGCGTGTTCAGCAGTGAAGAGGAGGGAGATTAGCACAATGCGTTTGCGATGGCACAGCTCATTTGGAGCTGCCCACCTCCTTCATGTCTCCCAGAGGGAGGGAGAGGGAGAGACCCCCACTCTCGGTGGCTTTGTAGCTAAACATCCTGCACAGCAAGGTCTCTCTGGCCACCAATCACATGGGCGTGGGGTCAGGGGTGGGACAGGGCGGGATGTGGTGAGATAGATATATTTTTCAATAGGGTTTAGGAACTGCGGCTATGGCCTAGAGTTTTACTCTGATCCCTACTCCCCCACACCCACCGCGCACACCCCCCCCCTCCATCCCCAACTTACCCTTCGTTTAAATCCATCGTCTCTGATCCCTGTGACACTCAAAGTGTCAGTGGATCAGAGCTCCCCCCACACCCTTGGATCTCCACCTCTGCTGAGTGAGGGGGGGGGTCTCCTCAGTCCCCTGCCCCCCTCCCCCGCCCCACCTTGGAGTGCAGAGCAATACTTTCTAAAAGTAAAGCCCATTCCTTTGACTTTAAAACCAAACCCCTGGGGGTGGGGGGTGGGAGGATATTCCTGGCCGGGGAGGGAGGGAGGGAGGGCGGGCAAGGGGACCGGGTGTTTGTTTGTTTCCTGTAAATAGTTTAATTTGCCTGTGCTCCTTTTATATTACTTCTGTCCCCACTCCTCCCCCCTCCCTCCATACGCAAAACAAAAACAAAAACAAAGACCAATTTATCCGGAGATAAATTAATAATTAAAACCATCTCCACCGGCGTTAGCTGCCTGCTTTACTGAGGTGGGGCGGGGGGGGGGGGGGGAGGGTGTCCGGATTTCAAACCCACCCTCCCTCCTTTCCATTTTGCCATTTTTGTTTTTTTTAAGAAAAAAATCAGATTTAGAATAACTTTAAAGATAAAAAAATTTATGCGGGAAAAATCTATAAAAGATGCAAAATGACAACCTGCGGGAATTATTTTGTTCCAGATCTTTCTCGTTTTTTTTGGAATAAAAACGCTCTTTAAAAAAAAATGATGAAGTGAAGCTGGTGCCTGTTGTGTGTGTTGGGAAGGTTCTCCTGGATTTGGCGAGTTGGGTTCAGCCACAAGCTCCCATCGCTGTTTAGTCTCCCCTTTCCCTGTGGCAGGGAGTTGTCAGTCTCCTCGGTGTTGAATTAGCCTCGATCAGGGCAGGCACAGGGTAAACCCATCTGCTCATTTTAAACCAAACACCTCACCTCGCCTCGTAACCTGTTCAAGTACAAGTGACCGAGACCTCCCCAAATTCCGCTATATTCAGAAAACCATCAATTTTATTCTTTAACTCTGAAAGTGAACATTCGAAAACAACAATTTGCAATCTATCTCCTTTCTCTTAAAGGTCCGTTATCTACCTCTCGCTCTTTTACAACATTCTGATCCATTGAAAGCCCCTATTAAAATTACATCAACTTACTCTTCAAAGCCTACTCCAGATCTGGCTTTTCTGCAGTGATGTTTCACATGTGCAAGATAACTTTGATGGAGATGGTTTGGAATAGCAGTCTCCCTCTCTTACCCCCACTCTCTCTCACTCTCCAAAATGCCTGCTCCTTTCTCCCCTAAACATCGAGTGGTCTCATTGGTTCGATGTTGTCAAAACCTTGAAAATTCAAATTCACTTAGGTTTTAGTATCCTGGGGCATAATTTGAACTGATTGGTTATGTTCACAACAATTTGAATTTAGCACCCAAATGTTACATATCTTAAATATTCCACATGACAGGTGCCTGCAAGCTCTCTCTTAAAGGGACAGTACACACCTTTACCTTCATAACACCTGCCCCCTTAAGGAAAAAAACCCATCATAATGAAAAGATGGCTTCATTTTTCTAATTCTTCTCATCATTACCATGAAATACATATATCTATAACATTGGTATCTGTTAATCTTATCTATACTTTATCTGTCAAATCTACAATAAGGCATCTGCAATCACATTTGTGTGACCCACAACATGTTCAATTTATAAAGTTGAGGTTTGTAACGTATGACTCCAATGAAATAGTCTCATATTCTTGTCTTTGGTTCCAGAACTCTAAACTGACTGTGATCCGTGTACACAACCGTCCCCGACACGTTGTTCGTCATATAGATATTAAAATGTGGTAAGGCCCGTACCCCACACACTTCCAACAGAATCCACTTTGTCCCAAACACCGAAGCACCTCTTTGTTCGAGGTTGCTTGTGGGAATTCCTTGATGGCCTTTGTCTTTGCAATCTTTAGGGTCAGCCTTCCGTGACCAATGCTACATCCCAAGAGCGTTACCTCTGCTTTCGCGAGGTCAGTTTTGTTTAAATTTAATCACCAGCTTTGCTGCTTTTAGTTGTTCAAAGAGCCTTGCCAACCGGACCATGTGGTCGTTCCGGGAATTTCTAACGGTCACGACATCATCCAGAGAGACTGCGCGGTTTGTTAACCCAGGTCAAAACGATGACTGCAGATGCTGGAAACCCGATTCTGGACTGGTGGTGCTGGAAAAGCACAGCAGTTCAGGCAGCATCTGAGGAGCAGGCCAGCCACACCTCTGTTCATGAGTTTGGAAAGTAAACTGATCTAGCCCCATTGGGATTACAAACGCAGAAACGTCTTTATCAGGGTTGGTGAAAGATACCTGCCAGGAACCACGCGGTAAACCCAACCTGGTGATGTAACTGGCCTTGTCCCACTTTCTCAATACAATCCTCCAATCTTGGTATTGCTTCTGATTCTGATTTTTGTTACTTTCTGATTGACCTTCTGATATTCCACGCAAAATTGTTGAATCCCATCAGGTTTGAGGACTAACCAGGTTGGCAAACCCCACTCGCTCTGACTCTGTTTGATGATATCATCACATCCACTTCCTTCTGGACCTGGGTGGCTTTGAAAGGATTAAGTCTGTAGGGGTGTTGTTTCATTGGAATAGCATTCCCCACGTCTGCCTCATGCACAATAATATTCCCCCTCCCCATCTTATTCCGACATACATCCTCATCCGGCTGTAACAGAACTTTCAACTGTATTATTTGCCCCGAGATTGATAATTTACTAACCTATTCCACTCATCAAGGGCTTCCTCATTGTTTAACGTATTTTGAGGCACGCCAAACTCCTCATCATCTGGATTTAATTTCTCACTCTGCAGGACAGTAACTAACACCTCTTTCTCCTGTTCCTTCTCGCTATTCAACACAGTCATATGATAAAACCGATAGTTTTTCCAATCCAGCATCTTGAGATTTAATTCAATCACTTACAGTGTGGAAACAGGCCCTTCAGCCCAGCCAGTCCACACTGACCCTCCGAACAGTAACCCACCCAGTCCCACTTCCCTCATAACACTATGGCCAATTTAGCGTGGCCAATTCACCTGACCCGCACATCCTTTGGATTGTGGGAGGAAATCCACGCAGACACGGGGAGAACGTGCAAACTCCACACAGACAGTCACCCGTGACGGGAATCGAACCTGGGACTGTGAGGCAGCGGTGCTCACCACTGAACCACCGTTACCAGATAGTGTACCTGATTCAACTTTTTCTCAAATGGATAGGGACACTAACCCTGACTCTGAAGGAATCTCCTCTCACTGGTTACAATACATCATCCCCACAGAAAAACCTCCCAAGTTTCAGAGTTTTTAATCTGCCACCCTGCTTCGTTCTGTGCTGTGCCCTCTTCAGGTGCTGTTTAGCTAACTCACCTAATCTCTCCCTCACCTCAGGTATGTAATCGAAGTGTCAGATCTCCAATTTTGGTCCTGTCAATTTGGGATTGTACTCATTGGAGTTTAGAAGATTGAGGGGAGACTTCATAGAAACTTACACGATAATACATGTCTTGGAAAGAGTGGACGCTAGGAAATTGTTTCCGTTAGGCGAGGAGACTAGGACCCGTGGGCACAGCCTTAGAATTAGAGGGGGTCAATTCAGAACAGAAATGCGGAGACATTTCTTCAGCCAGAGAGTGGTGGGCCTGTGGAATTCATTGCCGCAGAGTGCAGTGGAGGCCGGGACGCTAAATGTCTTCAAGGCAGAGATTGATAGATTCTTGATGTCACGAGGAATTAAGGGCTACGGGGAGAGTGCGGGTAAGTGGAGTTGAAATGCCCATCAGCCATGATTAAATGGCAGAGTGGACTCGATGGGCCGAATGGCCTTACTTCCGCTCCTATGTCTTATGGTCTTAATTAGTGAGCATCTCACTTCATGTCAGAATATTAACCCTTAGGGAGTAAATGGAGTAGATTCATTTGGGGCATCCCTAATGGCAAACTATACAAATGAGATGCTTATATCCCAATCATTCGGGTAATCCTGACACTACGCTATTAACATGGTCTTCAGGGTCTGGAGCCACTGTTCTAGAGCTCCCTGGGATTCTGGATGGAACGGACTGGATTGAAGGTGCTGTAGGCCCTAGCTATAACAGCCGAGCAGTAACATTCCACCCTCGGTCTGTCTAGCCCACATCGCTTGAAGAAAGCTATTAATACAAATGCTACAGGAAGGATGGAAAGGAAGTGGCATTTTTAGATTAGATTTGATTCCATACAGTGTGGAAGCAGGCCCTTCAGCCCAACCAGTCCACACTGACCCTCTGAAGGGCAGCCCACCCAGACCCATCTCCCTCTGACTAATGCACCTAACACTGTGGGCAATTTAGCATGGCTGGTTCACCTTGACCTGCACATCTTTGTCCTGTGGGAGGAAACCCACGCAGACACGGGGAGAATGTGCAAACTCCACACAGACACGGGGAGAACGTGCGAACCCCACACAGACACTCCGAGGGTGGGATCGAACCTGGTGCTGAGGGGCAGCTGTGCTAATCACTGAGCCACCAGGATAGCATTACAGCTGTGCTGAGGGAGGATATTCCCAGAAATACATCCAGGGAAGTTATTTGGGTGGAACTGAGAAATAAAGGGATGATCACTTTATTGGGATTGTATTATAGACCCCCCAATAGTCAGAGGGAAATTGAGAAACAAACTTGTAAGGAGATCTCAGCTATCTGTAAGAATAATAGGGTGGTTATGGTCGGGGATTTTAACTTTCCAAACATCGACTGGGACTGCCATAGTGTTTAGGGTTTAGATGGAGAGGAATTTGTTAAGTGTGTACAAGACAATTTTCTGATTCAGTATGTGGATGTACCTACTAGAGAAGGTGCAAAACCTGACCCACTCTTGGGAAATAAGGCAGGGCAGGTGACTGAGGTGTCAGTGGGGGAGCACTTTGGGGCCAGTGACCATAATTCTATTAGATGTAAAATAGTGATGGAAAAGGATAGGCCAGATCTAAAAGTTGAAGTTCTAAATTGGAGAAAGGCCAATTTTGACGGTATTAGGCAAGAACTTTCGAAAGCTGATTGGAGGCAGATGTTCGCAGGTAAAGGGACGGCTGGAAAATGGGAAGCTTCAGAAATGGGATAACAAGAATCCAGAGAAAGTATATTCCTGTCAGGGTGAAAAGGGAAGGCTGGTAGGTATAGGGAATGCTGGATGGCTAAAGAAATTGAGGGTTTGGTTAAGAAAAAGAAGGAAGCATATGTCAGGTACAGACAGGATAGATCGAGGGAATCCTTAGAAGAGTATAAAGGCAGTAGGAGTATACTTAAGAGGGAAATCAGGAGGGCAAAACGGGGACATGAGATAGCTTTGGCAAATAGAATTAAGGAGAATCCAAAGGGTTTTTACAAATATATTAAGGACAAAAGGGTAACTAGGGAGAGAATAGGGCCCCTCAAAGATCAGCAAGGCAGCCTTTGTGTGGAGCCACAGAAAATGGGGGAGATACTAAATGAATATTTTGCATCAGTATTTACTGTGGAAAAGGATATGGAAGATATAGACTGTAGGGAAATAGATGGTGACATCTTGCAAAATGTCCAGATTACAGAGGAGGAAGTGCTGGATATCCTGAAACGGTTAAAGGTGGATAAATCCCCAGGACCTGATCAGGTGTACCCAAGAACACTGTGGGAAGCTAGAGAAGTGATTGCTGGGCCTCTTGCTGAGATATTTGTATCATCGATAGTCACAGGTGAGGTGCCGGAAGACTGGAGGTTGGCAAACGTGGTGTCACTGTTTAAGAAGGGTGGTAAAGACAAGCCAGGGAACTATAGACCGGTGAGCCTGACATCGGTGTTGGGCAAGTTGTTGGAGGGAATCCTGAGGGACAGGATGTACATGTATTTGGAAAGGCAAGGACTGATTCGGGATAGTCAACATGGCTTTGTGTGTGGGAAATCATGTCTCACAAACTTGATTGAGTTTTTTGAGGAAGTAACAAAGAGGATTGATGAGGGCAGAGCAGTAGATGTGATCTGTATGGACTTCAGTAAGGCGTTCAACAAGGTTCCCCATGGGAGACTGATTAGCAAGGTTAGATCTCATGGAATACAGGGAGAACTAGCCACTTGGATACAGAACTGGCGCAAAGGTAGAAGACAGAGGGTGGTGGTGGAGGGTTGTTTTTCAGACTGGAGGCCTGTGACCAGTGGAGTGCCACAAGGATCGGTGCTGGGTCCTCTACTTTTCGTCATTTACATAAATGATTTGGATGTGAGCATAAGAGGTACAGTTAGTAAGTTTGCAGATGACACCAAAATTGGAGGTGTAGTGGACAGCGAAGAGGGTTACCTCAGATTACAACAGAATCTGGACCAGATGGGCCAATGGGCTGAGAAGGGGCAGATGGAGTTTAATTCAGATAAATGCGAGGTGCTGCATTTTGAGAAAGCAAATCTTAGCGGGACTTATACACTTAATGTTAAGGTCTGAGGGAGTGTTGCTGAACAAAGAGACCTTGGAGTGCAGGTTCATAGCTCCTTGAAAGTGGAGTCGCAGGTAGATAGGATAGTGAAGGCAGCGTTTGGTATGCTTTCCTATATTGGTCAGAGTATTGAGTACAGGAGTTGAGAGGTCATGTTGCGGCTGTACAGGACATTGGTTAGGCCACTGTTGGAATATTGCGTGCAATTCTGGTCTCCTTCCTATCGGAAAGATGTTGTGAAACGTGAAAGGGTTCAGAAAAGATTGACAAGGATGTTGCCAGGGTTGGAGGATCTGAGCTACAGGGAGAGGCTGAACAGGCTGGGGCTGTTTTCCCTGGAGCGTCGGAGGCTGAGGGGTGACCTTATAGAGGTTTACAAAATCATGAGGGGCTTGGATAGGGTAAATAGACAAAATCTTTTCCCTGGGGTGGGGGAGTCCAGAACTAGAGGGGCATAGGTTTAGGGTGAGAGGGGAAAGATATAAAAGAGACCTAAGGGGCAACTTTTTCACCCAGAGGGTGGTACGTGTATGGAATGAGCTGCCAGAGGATGTGGTGGAGGCTGGTACAATTGCAACATTTAAGAGGCATTTGGATGGGGATATGAGTAGGAAGGGTTTGGAGGGATATGGGCCGGGTGCTGGCAGGTGGGACTAGATTGGGTTGGGATATCTGGGTCAGCATGGACGGGTTGGACCGAAGGGTCTGTTTCCATGCTGTTCTATGGAGGACTGAGAGCACCAAAGGTAACATTACCCCCATCTCAAACTGACCCTTCCATACCACAGTGTTCTGCTTGATGTTGGGGGAATGATCTCACCAATAACGTTATCGGGTCTGGAAAAGGCCATTCTGTGGTTGGGTCCAGGGTGCCATAGTTGAAGAAACGTCTCTTTCCAGGTTGGATAGTTGGAGTCTGCTTCCCAGGGATGGAAATCTCAATGCGGGGGTAAAAGGGGGAGAAGGTTAAAGGTTTGTCTTTCCAAGAGGGTGGGAAGTGCTTGGAATGAGCTGCCAAGAAGGAGGTGGTGGCTGTAGATACAATAACAAACGTTTAGGGGGCATGAACAGGCAGCGAATAGAGAGACCAGGAAAAAGGCATTGTGTGTTTGCACAGGATTGATGGGCAGAAGGGCCTGTCCCTGTGTTAGACTGTCTTTTGTATTCTCCTTTCAGGCTATCTTTCCCAATCGGATCCACGGAATTGCCACGATGGTTAGAGTTCCCCTTATTCGGAAACTCTGAGGTCCTTTAACCCATTCCACCCAGTGCTATCCCTTTTCTAGTCCTGACCCATACCCGGGGTATCCCACCAGCAGAGGGGTGGCACAGTGAGACCCCAGCGGCAGGGAGTTACCCTGGGGGGTCCCTATGAACAGGTTACACACGGGCGTGGAAACCTCCTGCTGATCTCCACGTACCGCCCGCCCTCGGCTGATGAAGCATTAGGTTCCCTACCCCCCCGAGGTTGAACAGCACTTGGGGGGGGGGGGGGGGGGGAAGCAGTGAGGGTGGTAAGGACACAGCATGTTCTCTGGGATGGGGGAACTCAATGCCCCACCACCAAGAGGGGCTTGGCAGCACCATGACTGACTGAGCTGGTCAGGTCCTCAAGGACATCGCTGCCAGACTGTGAGGGAACCAACAGGAGGGAAAAACATTCCTCACCCCCCCCCCCCCCCCCCCATCCTTACCAACCTGTAGATGTATCTGTCTGTGACCGTCTCGGTGAGTGGGGCCACTGCACTGACCTTGGAGAGACAGAGTCCCGCCGTCACACTGACAATACCCTCCATTGGGTTGTGTGGCACCATGTTGGGGGAAGGGGAAATGTCTACCACCCTCCCCATTCCAAACATGACCACGTTAAAAACCAGAGAGTCCGGTCTGCAAAACACAGAGGCCAACACACAACACACCCACAATGCCCCAGTCCTGGGCTAACAGCGAGACCTAATTCCTCCCAGAGTAGAGAATTCCCCCTTTCCCAAACAGCCTTCGCAGTATACTCCCAGCTCCGGATAGCACTGCGTTCCCAACACCGGGAGGGGCAATCTCCTCTGCCATTGAAACAGGTACCCCATAACCCACGAGGCAGACCGTGAGAGACCGGGTGACTACACTCACAGGAGGAACACAATGTCAGGGCCACGCTCACAGGAGCAGACAACGCCAAGCCAAGGAAACCCAAACGCAGGAACAGTGGGCTACACCACCACTGCTTCATCCGGAGTCTCACTGATGATGTTACCCAGTGTGGTGACGAAACGTCTGTAAACTAACCTTCCAGCTCAGCGAGCAAGCCTACATCCAGGAACACAATGGACACACCCGAATGCCAGGAGAAGGGATGGTTACACATATTCACGCAGACGAGAAATACAATGAAGATATTGTCACTAGCCCCTCACAGAGACGGCTGGATTCTCTGTCAATTATAAATGAATTTCTGCCACTGGACCCTTCATTAATTTCCATTCAGTTTATTCTCGCTGTGATCGCTCTACACGTTTCCCCACTTTTGTAACTGCTTTATAATGGGGATGGGGGGGGGGGGGGGTTCCCATGTATCTGCTGCCCCTTGTCCTTCTGGGTGGAAGGGGCCGTGGGTTTGGAAGGTGCTGCCTGAGGGTCTTTGGTGAGATCCTGCAGGGCAACTTGTAGCAGGTACAACACTGCTGCTACTGAGGGGGGGTGGGGGGGGGGGGGGGGGGGAGGGAGGGGATGTTTGTGGGTATGGTCCCAATCCGGGGGGAGGGCTGTTTTATCCCGGGATGGCACACACTGCTGTTACTGAGCGGGGGTGGGGGGAGGGAGGGAGGGGATGTTTGTGGGTGTTTGTTGGAACTGCCCCCATCCAGGGGGAAAGTGGGGGAGTATTCCCTCACCCTCCTGCCTTGTCGATGGTGGGACACGTTTCTGGGGGGGACTTACTCGCTGCAGGATTCCCAGCCTCTGACCTGCTCTTGGAGCCGCTGGGTTGATGGGGCGAGTCCGGTTGAGTTTCTGCTCAATGGTAACCCCCAGGATGTTGTTAGTGGGGGGTTTCAGTTTTGGTAACATCATTGAATGCCAAGGGCCGGTGGTTAGACTGTCCCTTACTGGTGATGACCATAGCCTGGCATCTGTGGGGCATGACTGTTGTCACTTGTCAGTCCCTGCCTGGGTATTGTCCAGATGGTGTTGCCTCTGGACCCTGGCTCCTTCAGTAGCTGGGGAATGGCGGATGGTGCTGGACGCCATTCTGACCCTCTGAGGGAGAGGGAAGGTCATTGAGGAAGCAGCTGAAGGTGGTTGGGTCTGGGACACTCAACCTCAGGGACTCCCGCAGAGATGGCCTGGAACTGAGATGACTGACCTCCAACAACCGCAACCATCTTCCTACGTCCCGGGTATGACTCTAACCAGGGGGCAGTGTGCCCCCCGGCTACCCACCGATCCCCGTATTCCTTGGGGAAGGCTCACTATTTAATTTCTTGTTAACAGAACATCTTTGTATGTGTACGTCCCAGCGGTGGGTCACATTGTAACGGTGTCTCATAGAACATAGAGCAATCCAGTGCAGAACAGGCCCTTCGGCCCTCGCTGTTGCTCTAACCTGTGAACTATTCTCAGCTCCTCCCCCTACACTATCCCAAAATCATCCATGTGCTTATCCAAGGATTGTTTAAATCTCCCTCATGGGGCTGCGTTAACTACATTAGCAGGTAGGGCATTCCACCCCCTTACCGCTCTCTGAGTAAAGAACCTGCCTCTGACATCTGTCTTAAATCTATCACCCCTCAGTTTGTAGTTATTCCCCCTCGGACACACTGACATCATCATCCTAGGGAAAAGACTTTCCCTGTCCACCCTATCTAATCCTCTGAACATCTTGTATCTCTCTATCAAATCCCCCCTTAGCCTCTCTCTCTCTCTCCAATGAGAACAGGCCCAAGTCCCTCAGCCTTTCCCCATGAGACCTTCCCTCCAGACCAGGCGACATCCTGGTAAATCTCCTCTGCACCTTTTCCCATGTTTCCACATCCTTCCCGAAATATGGGGACCAGAACCGTACACAATATTCCGAGTGCGGCCGAGAGCGTTTTGCAGCATGATATTGTGGTTCCGGAACTCAATCCCTCTCCCAATGAGGCCTAACACACCGTACGCCTCCTTAACATCACTATCCACCTGGGGGGCAACTTTCAGGGATCTATGTACACGGACTCCAAGATCCCTCTGCACATCCACACTGCCAAGAATCTTCCCATTGACCCAGTACTCTCTGCCTTCCTGTTATTCTTCCCAAAGTGCATCACCTCACATTTAGCTGCATTGAACTCCACAAAGTGTCATTAATTAATTTGTCCATCTTCCTGGGAGGACTGGGATCAGAAGGTGCTTTTGCCTTGTTACTGGCCCAGTTTTCCTGTGGCCTGGCCACACTCTATTTGCTGTGGGCCCTGACCATTGGTGCCATACCGCGGTTACGACCGGTGGGGCTACTTGACCCCAACGCCCTCTCCTTTCTGGGATTTGACCCCAGCTCTCTGACCGCCCTGGTCCCATTCAGACAAAGGGAACAAGGAACTGTGGATGGTGGAAGGCTAAAACAACATAAATGGCTGAGGAGAAAGGGTCACCGGACTCCTAGAACAGAGAACAGTACAGCACCAGGAACAGGCCATTCGGCCCCACACTGTTGTGCCAGACACAGGTGGTACAGTTAGTAAGTTTGCAGATGACCCCAAAATTGGAGGGTGTAGTGGACAGCGAAGAGGGTTCCCTCAGATTACAACAGGATCTGGACCAGATGGGCCAATGGGCTGAGAAGTGGCAGATGGAGTTTAATTCAGATAAATGCGAGGTGCTGCATTTTGGGAAAGCAAATCTTAGCGGGACTTATACACTTAATGGTAAGGTCCTAGGGAGTGTTGCTGAACAAAGAGACCTTGGAGTGCAGGTTCATAGCTCCTTGAAAGTGGAGTCGCAGGTAGATAGGATAGTGAAGGCAGCGTTTGGTATACTTTCCTTTATTGGTCAGAGTATTGAGTACAGGAGTTGGGAGGGTCATGTTGCGGCTGTACAGGACATTGGTTAGGCCACTGTTGGAATATTGGGTGCAATTCTGGTCTCCTTCCTATCGGAAAGATGTTGTGAAACTTGAAAGGGTCCAGAAAAGATTTACAAGGATGTTGCCAGGGTTGGAGGGTCTGAGCTACAGGGAGGGGCTGAACAGGCTGGGGCTGTTTTCCCTGGAGCGTCGGAGGCTGAGGGGTGACCTTATAGAGGTTTACAAAATTATGAGGGGCATGGATAGGGTAAATAGGCAAAGTCTTTTCCCTGGGGTGGGGGAGTCCAGAACTAGAGGGGCATAGGTTTAGGGTGAGAGGGGAAAGATATAAAAGAGATTCTGTAAATCTGTACGTTTTTGAATACTTGTAGATAAAGATGGGAGTGGTCCGAAGGAAAGAGGGTCAAGACCAATTACATCCAAATTTGGCAGGATCTGGGAAATGTGGATTGGACACAGCTATTTGAAGGGAAGCCCACATTTGATATGTCAGAGGTTTTCAAAGATCAGGTAGTGCAGGAGAGGCACGTCCCCTTGAAAGCAAAGGATAGGAAGGGCAAGATTTGTGAACCGTGGATGACAGGAGAAATCGTACGACTAGCCAAGAGGAAAAGGGAAGCGTACATAAGGTCCAGGCAGCTCAGAACAGAACAGGTCCTGGAGGAATATCGGGAGAGTAGGACTAATCTTAAACGAGGAATTGAGCGGCTAAAAGGGGTCATGAAATAACTTTAGTGAGCAGAATGAAGGAGAATCCAAGGCCTTTTATTCTTGTATAAGAAGCAAGAGGGGAACCAGTGAAAGGGTTGGTCCGCTAAAGGATAATGAAGGAAGGCTGTGTATCGAACCTGAGAAAATGGGTGAGATTCTGAATGATTACTTTGTGTCAATGATCACTGAGGAACAGGAGGTGATAAATACTGAGATTAGAGAGAGACGTTTATTTACTCAGCATCACGTTGACATAAGGAGGGAAGATGTGTTGGGTAGGCTAGAGGTTAAGGTGGACAAGTCCCCAGGACCAGATGGGATCTATCCCAGGTTGCTGAGGGAGGCGAGAGAGGAAATAGCTGGGGCCCTGACAGATATCTTTGTGGTATCCTTAAACACAGGTGAGGTGCTGGAGGACTGGAGGGTTGCTCATGTTGTCCCCCTGTACAAGAAGGTAGGAGGGATATTCCAGGTAACTACAGACCAGTGAGCCTGATATCAATGGGGTGAAAGTTGCTGGAGAAGGTACTGAGGGATAAAATCTATTTGTATTTGGAAAAAAATGGGCTTATCCATGATACGCAACATGGTTTTGTGGGTGGGGGGGGGAGATCGTGCCTTACCAACTTAGTAGAGTTCTTTGAGGAAGTGACCAAGTTGATAGATGAAGGAAGGGCTGTTGGTGTCATATACATGGGCTTTAGTAAGGCGTTTGATAAGGTTCCCCATGGTAGACTATTGGAGAAAGTGAAGTCACATGGTGTGCACGGTGTTCTAGTGAGGTGGGTAAAGAACTGGTTGAGCAACAGGAGACAGAGAGTAGTAGTTGAAGGGAGTTTCTCAAAATGGAGAAAGGTGACCAGTGGGTGTTCCCCAGGGGTCAGTGCTGGGGCCACTGCTGTTTGGAAGAGGGCACTGTGGGTCTGATCAGCAAGTTTACAGATGACATGGAGATTGGTGGAGTAGCAGAAAGCATAAGGGACTGTCAGAGAGTACAGGAGGATATAGACAGACTGGAGGGTTGGGTGGAGAAGTGTAGATGGAATTCAATCCAGACAAACGTGAGGGGATGCATTTTGGGAAGTCTAATTCGAGAGCGAACTATACAGTAAACAGAAGAGCCTTGGGAAAAGTTGATGAGCAGAGAGATCTGGGAGTGCAGGTCCATTGTACCCTGAAGGTGGCTGCACAGGTGGGTAGAGTGGTCAGGAAGGCGTATGGTATGTTAGCCTTCATCGGACGGGGTGTTGAGTATAAGAGCTGGCGGGTCATGTTAACATTGTACAGGATGTTGGTTCGGCCGCATTTAGAATACTGTGTACAGTTCTGGTCCCCACATTCCCAAAAGGATGTGGACACTTTGGAGAGGGTGCAGAGAAGGTTTACAAGGATGTTGCCTGGTAGGGAAGGTGCTAGCTATGAAGGGAGGGTGGAGTAGGTTAGGATTGTTTTCATTAGAAAAAAGGAGATTGAGGGGGGACCTGACTGAGTTTACAAAACCATGAAGGGTATAGACAGAGGGGGATAGAGACCAGCTTTTCCCCAGGGTGAGGGATTCAATAACCAGAGGGCACACTGTCAAGGTGAGAGGTGGGAAGTTTAAGGGGGTTACACACGGTAAGTACTTCACACACAGAGGGTGGGGGGTGTCTGGGACACGTTGCCAGCAGAGGTGGGAGAGGCAGGCACGGGAGATTCATTTAAGATGCATCTGCACAGATGCATGAGTGGGTGGGGAGCAGAGGGATACAGATGCTTAGGAATTGGGCGATAGGTTTAGACAGTACATTTGAATCGGCTCAGGCTTGGAGGGGCCGAAGGGCCTGATCCTGGGCTGTACATTTTCTTTGTTCTTCTGAGACCTGAGGGGCAACTTTTTCCCCCAGAGGGTGGTACGTGTATGGAATGAGCTGCCAGAGGATGTGGTGGGGGCTGGTACAATGACAACATTTAAGAGGCATTTGGATGGGTATATGAATAGGAAGGGTTTGGAGGGATATGGGCCGGGTGCTGGCAGGTGGGACTAGATTGGGTTGGGATATCTGGGTCAGCATGGACGGGTTGGACCGAAGGGTCTGTTTCCGTGCTGTACATCTCTGTGACACCAAATTAAACTAATCCCTTCTGCCCACCCTTTGTCTGTATCCCTCCATGCCTTGAAGATCCATGTGTTTGTCTAAAAGCCCCTTAAACCTCCCCCCCCCCCCATAGTATCTGCTTCCCCCACCACCCCCTGGCTGTGCGTTCCACCCTCCTACCCCTCTCCGTGTAATAAACCTGCCCCTCACACCCCCCTATGAACGTTCCCCCTCTCCCCCTGAACATGCACGTCCCCCTAATATTAGACCTTTCACCTCTGGGGGAGAAGGGGTCCCACCACCACCCCTACCCCTCTGCTTTCCACGGGCAAGCCAATGCCAAATCCACACAACCAAATCCCCAGGCACTTTAATCTGCTGGATGAGAGACCGAAACAAAAGCCTCATTAAAATCCATGTAGACACCATCCACCGCTCCACCCTCATCGATCACCTTCGTCAGACCCTCGGAAAATCTAACCAAGCCACGACCTGTCCCTCTGACTCTCCCTGATCAGGCCTTTCTTTTTCAAATACATAGAAATCCTCTCCCTGAGAGTTCTCTCCAAGAGCTTCCTAACCACCACCGGGTGTCGTTTCCTAGATTATCCTCATTTCCCTCTCGAACATTAGGCACTCACCATTCCTCAGGGATCTCTCCTAGACGTGATGGTACAGAGAACACCCAACGGAGAATTCACCACAAGGGTATACAGGAAAGCCACACACACAGACCAAGTCCTAAACTATGAAAGTAACCACCCCAACACACACAAACAAAGCTGCATCAGGACACTGTTCAAAACAGCCACAACACACTGCAGTACACCAGAACTGCGAAAAGAGGAAGAAGAACACCTATACAACATATTCGCTCAAAACAGATATCCCCTCAATTTCATCAACAGATGCCTCAGGGAAAGACAACGGAACGAGGACATGCCACAACCCAAAGGACTAGTCACACTCCCATACATCAGGAACATTTCCGAACTGACAGCCAGACTACTGTGACCACTAGGACTCATAACAGCACACAAACAGTCACTCTCAGACAACAGCTCACCAGGACAAAGGACCTGATACCCAGCATGAGCAAAACCAACGTAGTGTACAAAATCCCATGCAAGGACTGCACAAAACACTACACAGGACAAACAGGAAGACAGCTAACAACCCGCATCCATGAACACCAACTAGCCATGAAACGACATGACCAGCTATCCTTAGTAGCCACACACACAGATGACAAGCAACATGAATTCGACTGGGACAACACTACTATTATAGGACAAGCCAAACAGAGAACAGCCAGGGAATTCCTAGAGGCATAGCACTCATCCACAGATTCTATCAACAAACACATCGACCTGGACCCAATATACCAACCACTGCAGCGGACAGCAACTGACAACCGGAAGCGGCAGAAACACACCACTATAAATTCCGGAGGAAAGATTACAGAAGCGCTTCCCAGGAGGCTCCCAAGCACTGAGGATGTCACCTAGACAGGGGACGAAACGTTTGCAACACAAACTCCCAGCTCGGCGAACAACATCTCTCCAAATCCCACCCTAACCTGCACATCACTGGGCACTATGGGACGATTTCCCACGGCCAATCCCACCCTAACCTGCACATCCCTGGGCACTATGGGACGATTTCCCACGGCCAATCCCACCCTAACCTGCACATCCCTGGGCACTATGGGACAATTTCCCATGGCCAACCCCACCCTAACCTGCACATCCCTGGGCACTATGGGACAGTTTCCCATGGCCAATCCCACCCTAACCTGCACATCCCTGGGACTATGGGACAATTTCCCGTAGCCAACCCACCCTAACCTGCACATCCCTGGGCACTATGGGACAATTTCCCATGGCCAATCCCACCCTAACCTGCACATCCCTGGGCACTATGGGACAATTTCCCGTAGCCAACCCACCCTAACCTGCACATCCCTGGGCACTATGGGATAATTTCCCACGGCCATTCCCACCCTAACCTGCACATCCCTGGGCACTATGGGACAATTTCCCACGGCCAACCCCACCCTAACCTGCACATCCCTGGGCACTATAGGACAATTTCCCATGGCCAATCCCACCCTAACCTGCACATCCCTGGGCACTATGGGACAATTTCCCGTAGCCAACCCACCCTAACCTGCACATCCCTGGGCACTATGGGACAATTTCCCACAGCCAATCCCACCCTAACCTGCACATCCCTGGGCACTATGGGACAATTTCCCGTAGCCAACCCACCCTAACCTGCACATCCCTGGGCACTATGGGACAATTTCCCACAGCCAATCCCACCCTAACCTGCACATCCCTGGGCACTATGGGACAATTCCCCATTACAGGAATGATGCTGGGGATAAAGGTTTGTTAAATGAGGTCCAGTTGTGGACTCTGGGTCTGTACCTGACGGAGTTTGGGAGGATGAGGGACCGTCAGATTGACACACAGTCCTGGATAGAATGGAACGTGGCGGTGTTCCCATGATCGGGGGGAACAGCCCCAGGGCGAAGGGATGCCTCTCGAGGACAGAGGAATGTTGTCAGTTGGAGAGCGGTGAATCTGTGGAAGTCAGAGGGCTGTCATTGTTATGACGATGATAGCTAGGTTCTTATTGATAGGGGAATGAAAGTTACAGGGCAAGGGCAGTTGGGAAACATATCAGCCATGATCGAACGGGCCGAATGGCCTTATTTCCTGCCTTTCCCCCTCCCGGACTGATCGAAAACATCTCAATCTCAGCCTGAACTGCCCACAGGGACTCTGCCCCCACAGCTCTCTCTGAGAGACAGGGAGTCCCAAAGACCCACATCCGTCTGGGAAGAGATGCCTCCCCCCCCTCAGTCCGAAATTGGTGCCCCTTAGTCCTGAGGCTGTGCCCCCTGGTCCAAGACCCCCCGGTGAGAGGGGGAGTTCCTCCCGGCGCTGACCCTTACCGATCCCCCCAGTGAGGGGGGAGTTCCTCGCGGCACTGACCCTTACCGATCCCCCCCGGTGAGAGGGGAACACCTCCCGGCGCTGACCCTTACCGATCCCCCCGGTGAGGGGGAAACACCTCCCAGCGCTGACCCTTACCGATCCCCCCGGTGAGGGGGAAACACCTCCCGGCGCTGACCCTTACCGATCCCCCCGGTGAGGGGGAACACCTCCCGGCGCTGACCCTTACCGATCCCCCCGGTGAGGGGGAAACACCTCCCGGCGCTGACCCTTACCGATCCCCCCAGTGAGGGGGGAGTTCCTCCCGGCGCTGACCCTTACCGATCCCCCCGGTGAGGGGGAAACACCTCCCGGCGCTGACCCTTACCGATCCCCCCGGTGAGAGGGGAAACACCTCCCGGCACTGACCCTTACCGATCCCCCCGGTGAGGGGGGAACACCTCTCGGCACTGACCCTTACCGATCCCCCCGGTGAGGGGGAGTCCCTCCCGGCGCTGACCCTTACCGATCCCCCCGGTGAGGGGGGAGTCCCTCCCGGCACTGACCCTTACCGATCCCCCAGGTGAGGGGGAGTCCCTCCCGGCGCTGACCCTTACCGATCCCCCGGTGAGGGGGGAACACCTCCCGGCGCTGACCCTTACCGATCCCCCCGGTGAGGGGGGAACACCTCACGGCGCTGACCCTTACCGATACCCCCCGGTGAGGGGGGAGTCCCTCCCGGCGCTGACCCTTACTGATCCCCCCGGTGAAGGGGGGAGTCCCTCCCGGCGCTGACCCTTACTGATCCCCCCGGTGAGAGGGAAACACCTCCCGGCGCTGACCCTTACCGATCCCCCCGGTGAGGGGGGAGTTCCTCCTGGCGCTGACCCTTACTGATCCCGTGTTCAGTCCCGGGTCGAGGGTGTTGCCGGGGAGGTCAGTATCTGTTGCTCTCAGGGTAGTCAAGAACCGACCACATGGCTATGGGTCTGGAGTCACGTATAGGCCAGACCGGGGAAAAGTGGCAGATTTCCTTCCCTCAAGACAACAGCAGCTAATGAACCTGAAAAACCCCCCTTACAGACAACCAAAACTAACGCCATTGTGGGCGGCACGGTGGCTAGCACTGCTGTCTCACGGCGCCAGAGACCCGGGTTCAATTCCCGCCTCAGGCGACTGACTGTGTGGAGTTTGCACGTTCTCCTCGTGTCTGCGTGGGTTTCCTCCGGGTGCTCCGGTTTCCTCCCACAGTCCAAAGATGTGCGGGTCAGGTGAATTGGCC
Source organism: Hemiscyllium ocellatum (assembly GCF_020745735.1). Classification (NCBI taxonomy): domain Eukaryota; kingdom Metazoa; phylum Chordata; class Chondrichthyes; order Orectolobiformes; family Hemiscylliidae; genus Hemiscyllium; species Hemiscyllium ocellatum. The sequence goes on along the minus strand of NC_083440.1, from coordinate 2,038,824 downwards.
GTGGGGAATTGTCCCATAGTGTTAGGTAAGGGGTATGGGTGGGTTGCGGGTCGGTGTGGACTTGTTGGGCCGAAGGGCCGGTTTCCACACTGTAAGTCTAATCTAATCTAATCTAATCTAAAAAAAGACTGGGCAAGGACTGTCACAAACACTACACTGGACCAACGGGCAGAAAACTAGCCACCGGGCTACAGCAACACCAACTAGCCACAAAACGACATGACCCTCTCTCACTCGTATCTTTACGTACAGATGAGGAAGGACACCGCATTCACCGGGACACCACATCCATCCTGGGACAAGCCAAACAGAGACACGCACGAGAATTCCTAGAGGGATGGCATTCCAACTGGAACTCATCAACAAACACATCAAGTTAGACCCCCACCTACCACCCCCGAGAGAAAAAGGAACAGAAAGTAACGTCGCCACAGGAAATGACCCAAGGAACCCCAACCCCCAAACGCAAACAGAAAGCGGGCTACACCAGTGGTGCTTCATCCGGAGACTCACTGATGATGGTGCCCAGTAGGGTGACGAAACGTCTGAAAACCAACCTTCCAGCTCAGTGAGCAAACCCCACATCCACAATCCCTCCACCCCAGGGAGTGTCCTGGGGAACCTCCCTCGGAACTGGCTCCAGTAGAATACCTGCCCGTAAACGAGGGGCTGAAACTGCCCCCCCCTCGGTAACCCAGGCGTGGGATCCCCCCCACCAGCGCCTCGTACAGACTCAAACTCCGACCCGCGGGAAATACAGGCCAGCGTTCCGTGGCCCTTTCCGATTCCCTGCTGTCCCTGAGTGCTAGCTTGCTGCGTTCTGTGTACAATCCCTCTGTGTTGCAGTTTTGGGCAGTATTTCTCTGTTTAACAGGGGAATCCGAACAGCACGGAAGGGGGAGCGTTGTGTCCGGATAATCGAGGGACCTTCTGTCGTTTCCCAGCTAACCACCATGAGTTTGCACGTTCTCCCCGTGTCTGCGTGGGTTTCCTCCGGGTGCTCCGGTTCCCTCCCACAGTCCATAGATGTGTGGGTCAGGGTGAATTGGCCATGCTAAATTGCCCGTAGTGTTAGGTAAGGGTAAATGTAGGGGTATGGGTGGGTTGTGCTTCGGCGGGTCGGTGTGGACTTGTTGGGCCGAAGGGCCTGTTTCCACACTGTAAGTCTAATCTAATCTAACCAATTCAAATAAACACCAGAAAGACAGGAGGTGATCCAAGTCAGGGCCCACACATCTGTGCCATGGTCCCTTTAATATCGTTTAAAAATACAAGCTTTATTTTTATTAATTCTTTAACCATGATGAAATAAATCTATTCCTGTTGTTTTTAAAAAAAAAGTCAGAATTCTCTGCCCCTACGTTGCAACATCAGGGAGGTGGGGGAGAGTCGGGGGGGGGGGGGGATGTGTGGGTGGGGGGTGTGTGATTGTGTGACTCTCTGCCCCCCGCCCCAGGCCTGAGAGAGACAGAGAGAGAGATGTTCCCTGATGTTAGCGAGTTGCAGAACATCTGCATGTGATTCTCAAGCAGAGCTCACTCACACAGCTCTGGGTTCGAAGGGAACCGTGTCCTTAACGAGGTAGAGAGGGAGGGAGGGAGGGAGAGAGAGAGAGAGAGACAGAGAGAGAGAGAGAGAGAGAGAGAGAGAGAGAGACACAGAGAGAGAGAGACAGAGAGAGACAGAGAGAGAGAGAGAGAGAGAGACACAGAGAGAGAGAGAAGGGAGTGAGGTTAAACTCCGAAGAGAGCAGGGTCTCAGTAATTTGCACGTTGTGAGGTCAGGCCGGGAGCGGACTCATTTCTTTGCTTTTGCCGAGCTGCGGGGTGGGGTGACAGGCCTCCCACTCGGGTTATAGCCCCCAAACTGATTATATTTCGGCTTGTTCTTATCTGCAGGTTTCAGGATCTGGAGAAGATAAAATGAACACAGGCTCATAGGTGGACAGTGAGAGACTCTCTCTCTCC
>NC_083440.1:2003937-2036357 GCF_020745735.1 Hemiscyllium ocellatum | reverse complement strand
CTCTCCCCCCCTCTCTCCCCCCTCCCCCTCTGCCCCCTCTCTTTCCCCACCCCCTCTTCCCAGGTGCCGCCAAGCCTCCTGTCAAACCCAAGCCCACCGTGCCCCCCAGGCCGATGTCTGCGAAGCCCCCCCTGGCCGAATTGCCGTCGGTGCGCAAGGTGAACTCGCTGGCCGGGCCCAGGCCGTACGGTTTCCCCGGGGCCCGGCCTCACCAACCCGTGCGCCGCCCCTCGTCGTCGTCCTCCTGCCCCTCTCCCACCTCCCCCTGCCCCTCGCCCACCTCCCCCGGGGCTCACCCGCCCCTGCTGGAGCTGCTGGCTGAGGCCATGAGGTCACCCCCACCCTCGGCACCCAGAGGGGCCCGGGCTGCTCCACCCGCCGTCGCCGAGCGCCCGGCGCCGCCCACCGTTGCCGACCAGCCGGGAGCGGCCAGGCCTGTGTTCCGGGTGAGGCCTGTGTCGGTGCGCGGGCCGGGGAAGCGTTTCCCGGGAACCACGGTGGAGGAGATTCTGGCCAAGATGGAGGATCCCCGGCCCGACGGCGGCGTTCCCGGGATGGGAGTCCGGAAGAGGAGCCGGGACCTGTCCGAGACCGTGGGCTCGCCCCGGTTCGGATCCACCTCCTTCGCTTTCTTCAACCGGGAGCAGGCTTCGGCCGCTTCGCTAGGCCCCGCCGGCCGGGACGGCAAAGAGAACCGGCCTTCCGTCCCCACGGCGACCGGTGGGTCAGAGGCCGGGGTCCGGGATGACGGAGCGGGTTCTGGCACCGAGGGAGGGGCCAGCCTGACGGAGCATCGACAGGAATCCGGGCAATCCTCGCCAACGGCAGAAACCACCCGGTTAGTGCCATGGTCACCGCGGGGTTAGATACAGGGGAAAGCTCCCTCTACACTGTCCCCCCATCACAGGACAGGGTCACCGCGGGGTTAGATACAGGGGAAAGCTCCCTCTACACTGTCCCCCCCCATCAAACACTCCCAGGGACAGCACGGGGTTAGATACAGAGTAAAGCTCCCTCTACACTGTCCCCCCATCACAGGACAGGGACAGCACAGGGTTAGATACAGAGTAAAGCTCCCTCTACACTGTCCCCCCATCAAACACTCCCAGGGACAGCACGGGGTTAGATACAGAGTAAAGCTCCCTCTACACTGTCCCCCCATCACAGGACAGGGACAGCACGGGGTTAGATACAGAGTAAAGCTCCCTCTACACTGTCCCCCATCAAACACTTCCAGGACAGGGACAGAATGGGGTTAGATACAGAGTAAAGCTCCCTCTACACTGTCCCCCATCACACACTGCCAGGACAGGGACAGCACTGGGTTAGATACAGAGTAAAGCTCCCTCTACACTGGCCCATGACACATCTCCGAAATGTTGGCGTCTGTTTGTATGAAATTCCAGTCCCTGAACTAGCCAGTTCATTCCATCCTGGGGAGGAATCCCGCTCCCCAGCCCTCTGTCCCGAACTCGGAACTCTTACTCCTGTTTCAGAGAAATCTTATTCTTCAAATGGGAAATGAGAAAGTCAGGGTAAGGTGCTCTCTGTGAACGGGAAACAAAGGATTGGCATCCTGTCTCTGCCCAAGACAGAGCCTCACAACCCGAGACGGTAACAAACTCTGCAGGGAATCGTTTTCACACACACTGCTGTAAGAAACGCTCCACGATCCTGTTGATCAAGTGGTAACCTCATTCCATTCTGACTCTAATCTATTCCAGTGCCCAGCTTTGAAAGTGAGTCCCAGTCTATTTTGTAAACTTGCATTAAGTTGTCAGAAATATCGATGTTTTGAAACTTTTTTTCAGTTTCTCTGGATATTCTCTTGAGAAATAAATGCAGTGAATCACCAAGTCATAGGGATGTACAGCACAGAAACAGACCCTTCGGCCCAACCAGTCCGTGCTGACCCAGATATCCCAACCCAATCTAGTCCCACCTGCCAGCACCCGGCCCATATCCCTCCAAACCCTTCCTATTCATATCCCCATCCAAATGCCTCTTAAATGTTGTCATTGTACCAGCTCCCACCACATCCTCTGGCAGCTCATTCCATACACGCACCACCCTCTGGGTGAAAACGTTGCCCCTTAGGTCTCTCTTATATCTTTCCCCTCTCACCCTAAACCTATGCCCCTCTAGTTCTGGACTCCCCCCATCCCAGGGAAAAGACTTTGTCTATTTATCCTATCCATGCCCCTCATAATTTTGTAAACCTCTATAAGGTCACCCCTCAGCCTCCAACGTTCCAGGGAAAACAGCCCCAGCCTGTTCAGCCTCTCCCTGTAGCTCAGATCCTCCAACCCTGGTAACATCCTTGTAAATCTTTTCTGAACCCTTTCAAGTTTCACAACATCCTTTCTTTAGCAGGAAGAACGATTTAATTTCACTGGAAGTCCTATCTTTCTGGCTGTGTAGATCTCTAATCCTGAAAACTGAGTCCACAAAGCGCCGTTCAAAACTCGCTATCCCAGGAATTAAGGGTCACGGTTTTTGCCTCCCTGTCTTTCCAACTCCATTGTTTTTTTCGTCAGAAGCCAGCAGGGAGTTGAAAGCAAACACAAAACCAACGGCTGAATTCCTTGATGAAACATTTGGTATCCTTCTTGATCCCAGAAAATGTCCGAACCATTCCACATTTTCCAAATTCTCCACGTCGTGCTCATGTATAAATATTTCCAACATGTCTCCACCCTTGGGAAATGAAACAGCACTTCCAAATGTGTTTTCAATGATGCAGTCCGGAAAACTTGTACACCATAAGGGCGCACAAAATCTTCAACTCAGTGATTCATCTCCATTTACCCAGAACCCCAGCAGACCTGAGGTTCAAATCTCACTTGATCCAGACGTGTGTAATAACGTCTCTGAATTACTCGGTTATTAAGATGTCTGCAATGAATATTGATCGACGTATTGTCCTGTGTACTGAGGTACAGTGAAAAGTTTTGTTTGTGAGCAGGACAAGCAGATCGTACGAAGCATGCTTAGAACAATGAACAACAAAAATTTACAGCCCAGGAACAGGCCCTTCGGCCCCTCCAAGCCTGAGCTGATCCAAATCCACTGTCTAAACCTATCGCCCAATTCCTGAGCATCTGTATCCCTCTGCTCCCCACCCACTCATACATCTGTCCAGACGCATCTTAAATGAATCTCCCGTGCCTGCCTCTCCCACCTCTGCTGGTAACGTGTCCCAGACACCCCCCACCCTCTGTGTGTGAAGTACTCACCGCGTGCATCCCCCTTAAACTTCCCACCTCTCATCTTGACAGTGTGCCCTCTGGTTATTGAATCCCTCACCCTGGGGAAAAGCTGGTCTCTATCCCCCTCTGTCTATACCCTTCATGGTTTTGTAAACTCAGTCAGGTCCCCCCTCAATCTCCTTTTTTCTAATGAAAACAATCCTAACCTACTCCACCCTCCCTTCATAGCTAGCACCTTCCATACCAGGCATCATCCTTGTAAACCTTCTCTGCACCCTCTCCAAAGTGTCCACATCCCTTTGGGAATGTGGGGACCAGAACTGTACACAGTATTCTAAATGCGGCCGAACCAACATCCTGTACAATGTTAACATGACCTGTCAGCTCTTATACTCAACACCCCGTCCGATGGAGGCTAACATACCATACGCCTTCCTGACCACTCTACCCACCTGTGCAGTAACCTTCAGGGTACAATGGACCTGCACTCCCAGATCTCTCTGCTCATCAACTTTTCCCAAGGCTCTTCCGTTCATTGTATATTTCACTCTAGAATTAGACTTCCCTAAATGTATCACCCCACGTTTGCCTGGATTGAACTCTATCTGCCACTTTTCCACCCAGCTCTCCAGTCTATCTCTAGCCTCCTGGATTCCCTGCACAGATCACAGAGACGTACTCGGGGCATGCAGGTTATAGGGCGAGTACTCGGTCAGATTGACATTAGCAAGACCCACATTATTTGAGGTTGGAGGTTCCTGAACCAATTGGGGTGTGTGTGTATGGGGTGTGTGTGTATGGGGTGTGTGTGTATGGGGTGTGTGGGTGTGTGTGTGTGTGTGTGGGGGTGTGTGTGTGTGTGGGGGGGTGTGTGTGTGTGTGTGGGGGTGTGTGTGTGTGTGGGGGTGTGTGTGTGTGTGGGGGTGTGTGTGTGTGTGTGGGGGTGTGTGTGTGTGTGGGGGTGTGTGTGTGTGTGTGGGTGTGTGTGTGTGTGTGTGTGTGTGGGGGGTGTGTGTGTGGGTGGGTGTGTGTGTGTGGGTGGGTGGGGGTGTGTGTGTGTGTGTGGGGGGTGTGGGTGTGTGTATGGGGTGTGTGTGTGTGTGTATGTTCAGGCTCCTGTATCTCCTGTCTGATGGGCTAAAAGGGGACATAGAGATGTACAGCACGGAAACAGACCCTTCGGCCCAACCCGTCCATGCTGACCCAGATATCCCAACCCAATCTAGTCCCACCTGCCAGCACCCGGCCCGTATCCCTCCAAACCCTTCCTATTCATATACCCATCCAGATGCCTCTTAAATGTTGTCATTGTACCAGCCTCCACCACATCCTCTGGCAGCTCATTCCATACACGTACTACCCTCTGGGGGAAAAAGTTGCCCCTTAGGTCTCTTTTATATCTTTCCCCTCTCACCTTCTGCTTTTGGAGGAGAAATTCATTTCCGTAAACAGAGAACACCGCCTGAAGATAGGAGACAAAGGAACTGAAAGGTGAAAGAGAGCGAAATCTTCAGCCAGAAAATCAGGATACTAACATAGAAGGGAATTCCCCCACTCTTCGGCAGATGTAGAAATAGCAGAAGAGTAAGACCGAGGGATGGAACCAATTGGAAATAAAAGTAGGGACAAACAAGAGGGATTCATTCAGAGACAGAGGACATAGATGGGGTTAAAAGAAAATGTATTTTTGCATCTCTCTCTCTCTCTCTCTCTCTCTGTCTGTCTCTCTGTCTCTCTCTCTCTCTGTCTCTCTCTCTCTCTGTCTGTCTCTCTCTCTCTAACAAAGAAGGTTGCACTGACAGAAGGTACTGGACATTAGAGAGTTTAACCTTGATAAAGAAACAAGTATTTAAAATGTTGATACTGTTTAATATTGATTAGTCAGAACGGGACAAGATGACTTGGATGATGCGGAGGGTAAAGACAGGTTAAAAATTAAACGGCACTGGGCTTAATCTTATAGAATTCTTTTGATATGAGGTCTCCTTAGCCAGCAGGGTTAAGGAAAACCCCAGAAACGTTTATTTATCGATAAGGAGCAAGAGGGTACTGAGGGAACGGGTTGGTCCACTCAAGGCCAAAGGAGGAAAGTGAGGCGTGGAGTCAGAGAAAATGGGTGAGGCTGTCTCTGAGGACTTTGCATCGTTATTCACCGAGGGATATGGCAGAGGTTGAGGTTCGGGATAGATATTTGATTACTCGAGGTCAAGGCTGTACAGGGCATTGGTTAGGCCACTGTTGGAATATTGTGTGCAATTCTGGTCTCCTTCCTATCGGAAAGATGTTGTGAAACTTGAAAGGGTTCAGAAAAGATTTACAAGGATGTTGGAGGGTTGGAGGGTCTGAGCTACAGGGAGAGGCTGAACAGGCTGGGGCTGTTTTCCCTGGAGCGTTGGAGGCTGAGGGGTGACCTTATAGAGGTTTACAAAATTATGAGGGGCATGGAGAGGGTAAATAGACAAAGTCTTTTCCCTGGGGTGGGGGAGTCCAGAACTAGAGGGGCATAGGTTTAGGGTGAGAGGGGAAAGATATAAAAGAGACCTAAGGGGCAACTTTTTCACCCAGAGGGTGGTACGTGTATGGAATGAGCTGCCAGAGGATGTGGTGGAGGCTGGTACAATGACAACATTTAAGAGGCATTTGGATGGGTATGTGAACAGGAAGGAGAAAGTGAGGTCTGCAGATGCTGGAGATCAGAGCTGAAAATGTGTTGCTGGAAAAGCGCAGCAGGTCAGGCAGCATCCAAGGAACAGGAGATTCGACGTTTCGGGCATAAGCCCTTCATCAGGAATAGGAAGGGTTTGGGGGGATATGGGCCGGGTGCTGGCAGGTGGGACTAGATTGGGTTGGGATATCTGGATGGCATGGATGGGATGGGCCGAAGGGTCTGTTTCCGTGACGTACATCCCTATGACTCAAAATCAGCACAAGGAGGGGGGAGGTGTCAGATATTCTAAACGGCATTAAGGTGGTCAAGTCTCCACGTCCGGATGGGATCTATCCCAGGTTACTGAGGGAAGTTAGAGAGGAAATAGCTGGGTCCTTAACAGATACCTGTGCGGTCCCGGGGGACTGTAGAATTGCTAATGTTGTCCCCTTGTTTAAGGAGGGTAGCAGGGATAATCCAGGTAATTACAGACCAGTGAGCCTGATGTCAGTGGTAGGGAAGCTGCTGGAGAAGATACTAAGGGATAGGATCTATTCCCATTTGGAGGAAAATGGGCTTATCAGTGATAGGCAGCATGATTCTGTGCAGGAAAGGTCATGTCTTACAAACTGAATATAATTCTTTGAAGAGGTGACAGGGTTGATTGATGAGGGAAGGGATGTAGATGTCATATACATGGACTTTAGTAAGGCCTTTGATAAGGTTCCCCACGGTAAAGTCGCGTGGGGTCCAGGGTGTTCTCGCGAGATGGATAGAGAACTGACTGGGCAGCAGGAGACAGAGAGGAGGAGGGGAAGGGAGTTTCTCAAAGTGGAGAGCTGTGCCCAGTGGTGTCCCACAGGGATCAGTGCTGGGACCCACTGTTGTTCATGATGTACAGAAATGATCTGGAGGAAGGTATGGGTGGTCTGATTAGCAAGTTTGCAGATGACACGAAGATTGGTGGGGTAGCAGACAGTGAGGGGGACTGTCGGGGAATACAGCAGGATATCGATAGGTTGGGGAGATGGGCAGAGTGATGGCAGATGGAGTTCAATCTGGGGCAAATGCGAGGTGATGCATTTTGGAAGGTCCAATTCAGGAGGGAACTACACAGTAAATTGAAAAGTCCTGGGGAAAGTTGGTGTACAGAGAGATCTGGGTGTCCAGGCCCATTATTATCCTCCTGAAGGTGACAATGCAGGTTAGTCGAGTGGTCAAGGTGGCATATGGCATGCTGTCCCTCATCAGACGGGGTACTGAGTACGAGAGTTGGCAGGTCATGTTACAGTTGGATAGGACTTTGATTTGGCCACATTTGGAATACTGCACGCTGTTGTGCTCATTCATTACCAATAGGATGTGGACGCTTCGGAGAGGGTGCAGAGAAGGTTGACGAGGGTGTTGCCTGGTATGGAGGGTGCTAGCTATGACGAGAGGTTGAGTATGTTAGGTTTATTTTCATTGGAAAGACGGAGGTTGAGGGGGGATCTGATGGAGGTCTACAAAATCATGAGAGGTATAGACAGGGTGGATAGCAAGAAGCCTTTCCCCCAGAGTGGGGACTCAAGGGGTCAGGAGTTCAGGGTGAGAGGGGAAAAGTTTAGGGGAGATATGCAGAGGGTGGTGGGGGCCTGGAATGTGTTGCCAGCAGAGATGGTTGAGGCAGGTAGAATATCAGCATTTAAGATATATCCTGACAGATACATGAATGCAGGGAGCAGAGGAATACAGATCCTGAGAAAATAGGCAACAGATTTAGGTAGACGATCTGGATTAGCGCAGGCTTGGAGGGGCCGAAGGGCCTGTTCCTGTGCTGTAAGATTCTTTGTGCTTTGAAGAGGTTGTAGGAGATTGTTCCTGGGCTGTGATGGGTCTTCGATGATGTTGGCAGCTTATCCACAGCAGTGAGCCGGGTAAATGGGAGTCCCTGGGGAGGGGCAGGTTGGCTTCCCTGATGGTCTGGGCTGTGCACACCACCTTCTGTAGTTTGTTACGGTCATGGGCAGGGCAGTTAGCCTACCAGGCAGTTAGTCACCCAGAGAGAGTGCTCTCGATTGGGCATCTGCAGACACTGGGGGAGGGGAAATACCTTCTTAAACCCCATCATAAAATTCTTGACAATGCATCAGTGATGACCTTTCTCCTGAACAGCAGCATGAGTAATCATCCGGGGTTAAGGTTGAGATAGCAAACCCCCACTGAAACAGCAAGTACAGTGCACCGTGGTTTAGATGGATTTCAGCAAAGCCTTTGACAAGGGAGGTAAGCATGCAGGACCAAGGAGGACCAAGCATGCAGGTACAGCAGGTAGTGAAGAAGGCTAATAGCATGCTGGCCTTCAGAACAAGAGGGATTGAGTATAGAAGCAAAGAGGTGCTTCTGCAGCTGTACAGGGCCCTGGTGAGACCACACCTGGAGTACTGTGTGCTGTTCTGGTCTCCAAATTTGAGGAAAGACATTCTGGCTACCGGGGGAGTGCAGCGTAGGTTCACGAGGTCAATTCCTGGAATGGCGGGATTACCTTACACTGAAAGACTGGAGCGACTGGGCTTGTATACCATTGAGTTTAGAAGACTGAGAGGGGATCTGGTTGAGACATATAAGATTATTAAAGGATTGGTCACTCTGGAGGCAGGAACATGTTTCCGCTGATGGGCGAGTGCCGAACCAGAGGACACAGCTTAAAAATACGGGTAGACCATTTAGGACAGAGATGGGGAGAAACTTCTTCACCCAGAGAGTGGTGGCTGTGTGGAATACTCTGCCCCAGAGGGCAGTGGAGGCCCAGTCTCTGGATTCATTTAAGAAAGAGTTGGATAGAGCTCTCAAAGATAGTGGGATCAAGGGTTATGGAGATAAGGCAGGAACAGGATACTGATTAGGAATGATCAGCCATGATCATATTGAATGGTGGTGCAGGCTCGAAGGGCAGAATGGCCGACTCCTGCACCTGTTGTCTATTGGGAGACTGATGGAAAAGATTATCGACCAGGGTTAATCAGCAAGGGAGACGATCGATTGGCTTCATGTCCCAGGGTATCGATAGAGGTGGTGTGTCCCACAGGGATCAGTGCCAGGGGTCCCCAGGTATTGCTGGTCTTCATAAACCATGGAGCTGGGAATGGGGGGAGGGGGTTGGAGTGATCGGTAAGTTTGGGGGATGTCCAGGTGGGGAACAGTGAGGAGGAGGGTGTTGGGTTATGGGGGATAGGAACGGATTGGTCAGATAGACAGGACAATCTCAGACAGAGACATGGGAGGGGATGCTCTTGGGAAGGAGGACCAAGACAAGGGAGGACTCGGTGAACAGCAGGAGGCTGGGAGGGATCTCCGGCTGTTCGAGCCCACAGATCCCGGAAGGTGACCAGGCGGGTTAAGGAGGTGACAGGGAGACGGGTCTTTCTTGGGCGTGGTTTAGATTGTGAGAGCACTCGGAGTGCCAGGCTGTGGGGCTGGGTGAATCATACAATAGAATCTGTACTGTGTGAGTGAAGGCCATTCAGCCCTTCAAGTTCCTACTGACTCTCCAGAGAACATCCCACCTGGACCCAAACCCCGACCCTATCCCTGTAACCCAGCAATTCCCATGGCCAATCCACCCTAACCCACACATCCCTGGGCACTATGGGACAATTTCCCATGGCCAATCCACCCTAACCCGCACATCCCTGGGCACTATGGGGCAATTTCCCATGGCCAATCCCACCCTAACCTGCACATCCCTGGGCACTATGGGACAATTTCCCATGGCCAATCCACCCTAACCCGCACATCCCTGGGCACTATGGGACAATTTCCCATGGCCAATCCCACCCTAACCTGCACATCCCTGGGCACTATGGACAATTTCCCATGGCCAATCCCACCCTAACCTGCACATCCCTGGGCACTATGGGACAATTTCCCATGGCCAATCCACCTGAACCTGCACATCCCTGGGCACTATGGGGCAATTTCCCACGGCCAATCCCACCCTAACCTGCACATCCCTGGGCACTATGGGACAATTTCCCATGGCCAATCCCACCCTAACCTGCACATCCCTGGGCACTATGGGACAATTTCCCATGGCCAATCCCACCCTAACCTGCACATCCCTGGGCACTATGGGACAATTTCCCATGGCCAATCCACCTGAACCTGCACATCCCTGGGCACTATGGGACAATTCCCCATGGCCAACCCACCCTAACCTGCACATCCCTGTGCACTATGGGACAATTTCCTATGGCCAATCCAGCCCGACCTGCAAATGTTTGGACTGTGGGAAGAAACCGGAGCACCCGGAGGAAACCCACGCAGACACGGGGAGAATGTGCAAACTCCACACAGTCAGTCGCCCTGAGGGTGGGATCGAACCTGGGTCCCTGGTGCTGGGAGGTAGCAGTGGTAACCACTTGGTCCTAGGAAGTGGGACTGGGTTTAACAAAATCTTGTCAGTTTCCATTGAGATTTTTGGAATTGGGGATTTTATAGCAGCCTTCACCTCGAACACGGTGTGCAGAATGTACCTTTACCCAACAGTGTGTTGTTGGTAAGTTCCCTGCCCTTTCCCTCAGTGTGAGGTAGGACTCAGTGTAACTGTTTCAATAAAAGGCTTTAGTTGTTCTGGATTGTTTTTCCCAGTCATTACTGAGGATTAGGACATAAATCAAGGAAACCACACAATTAGGAAGATTCGTTATAACTTGTTCATGAGCCTTGGGAAACCGCTGGAGAATTTTTCTCTCTCTCAGTGACATGACTCAACACGGACTGGACCCGTTTTGAGTAACAAAAGGTAGATGTGACTGTACTCACCTCGGGAACCACATTCCAGTCAAGTATGAGGTACTGTAGCAATCTTCCAACTGAGGAACTGGGTGTGGACCTGTTTGTAATTTTAACTGTACCTACTTTTCTGGCTCCCAGCCTGAGTTGGGTTGACTCACCAGGTTCAGGATTCAACTTCACCTGGAAACACCGAGAAACTAGACTCAGCTCAATTCGGGGTTTCCTTTTGAAAAAACCAGAGCTGGGCTGTGCGATTGGGAAGTTGGTAGCTGCATAACTTGAGCATTCCTGCCAACAAAATACATATTTGTTGATGATTTCTGTCTTGTAGCCTTCAGGGGACACCACGTGAATACTGGTTCACCGAGACAATTATAATGCAGGTCGGCTTTGACAGGTCGAAGGGGAATCCAAGTTTTGTTTTAAATTTGCTGGTCTGTTGTCAGTCTCCCTGGCTGGGGGCCAGTATTTATTCCCCTGTCCCCAGTTGCACCCCCCCTCCTTGAGAGTGTGGGGGGTGAGCTGGGTTCCTGAACCCTGTGCTGTAGGGTAGACCCACAGTGTCCCTGAGGGAGGGAATTCCAGGATTCTGACCCAGGGAGGAATGGAGAGAGATTTCCAACCCGCACATCTTTGGACTCTGGGAGGAAACCGGAGCACCCGGAGGAAACCCACGCAGACACGGGGAGAATGTGCAAACTCCACACAGTCAGTCATAGAGTCATAGAGATGTACAGCAGGGAAACAGACCCTTCGGTCCATCCTGTCCGTGCTGACCCAGATATCCCAACCCAATCTAGTCCCACCTGCCAGCACCCGGCCCATATCCCTCCAAACCCTTCCTATCCATATACCCATCCAGATGCCTCTTAAATGTTGTCATTGTACCAGCCTCCACCACATCCTCTGGCAGCTCATTCCATACACGTACCACCCTCTGGGTGAAAAAGTTGCCCCTTAGGTCTCTTTTATATCTTTCCCCTCTCACCCTAAAACTATGCCCCTCTAGTTCTGGACTCCCCCATCCCAGGGAAAAGACTTTGTCTCCTTATCCTACCCATGACCCTCATAATTTTGTAAACCTCTACAGGACATTGGTTAGGCCACTGTTGGAATATTGGGTGCAATTCTGGTCTCCTTCCTATCGGAAAGATGTTGTGAAACTTGAAAGGGTTCAGAAAAGATTTACAAGGATGTTGCCAGGGTTGGAGGGTCTGAGCTACAGGGAGAGGCTGGACAGGCTGGGGCTGTTTTCCCTGGAGCGTCGGAGGCTGAGGGGTGACCCAAGGTGGGAATTCCCTGGTGCTGAGGAGGCAGCGCTAACCTCTGAGAGCAGTATCCACGGCAAAGTGTTCCCCCAGCTAGGATGTTCCTGCTCATTGGTCAGTGCTATCCTCCCATGCTGTCTCGATGTTAGTCCCAGCCCAGTGAAGTGGTCCTTCCTGTGCACTGTCCTGGTGAATGCAGTGGTAACGTTCTCAACCAAAGGCAGAGAGTGCTGGAGAAACTCACCAGGGCTTTGCAATACATCGGATCCCCGTTTTGCCAGGGGAGGTGATGGGCCGAGTGGCATTATCACCAGGCTGTTAACCCAGAGAGCCAGCCAATGTCCTGGCGTTTGGACCCCCCCATTTGCAGACTTTGAATCCAATAAAAAGGAACGATCTGGAGTTCAGATTTCTGCTGATGACCCCGTTGTGGGTATAACCCGCCTGGTTCCAGGAACGAATCTCCCACCTCCCTCTGGTCAGGTCTCCATGGAACACCAGACCACCAGTGAGGTGGTCAACTCTCGGCTGCCCCTTTGCAATGGCCCACAAAGCCACTCCGTTCAAGGGGCAGCTGGGAATGGGAGAGAGATCCGGGCTCCCGTGAGTCAATCCTCTCCCCCCGCTGGATACTCCAAGGATGGTGGCTATAGGCCTGGTTCGCCCCCATTACATCAGCTCGAGGGAAAGGTCAGCACCCTTGATTAACGTCACCAGGTTTCTTTCAATTTAATATTTCACCTCACTGGGAACAGGAGGATGGCCATTCAGCCCCTCTAGCCTGTCCCACCATTCTGGCCTTGCCCCACGTTACTGCCTTGGGTCCAAATCCCTCTGTACCTCATCCCAAACAAACATTTTCAGTTCTAAAGGAGGATCACTAGATGTGACACATAAACGCTGCTTTCTGTCTGTCTGTCTGTCTGTCCCTCCCTCTCTCTTTCTCTCTCTGTCTCTCTGTTTCGTTCTCTCTCTCTGTCACTCTGTTTCTCGCTCTCTCTCTCTCTCTCTCTCTTTCTTTGTCTCTGTCTCGCTCTCTCTTCCCCCCCAACTCTCTCTGTCTTGGTTTCTGTCTCTGTGTGTCTCTCTCTCTTCCCTCCCCACCCTGGTCTCTCTCTCTGTCTCTCTCACTCTCTGTCTCTCTCACTCTCTGACTCTCTCACTCTCTGACTCTCTCACTCTCTGACTCTCTCTCTCTGTTTCTGTCTTTCTCTGTCTCTCTCTGTCTGTCTTTCTCTGTCTCTCTCTCTCTGTCTCTCTCTCTCTGTCTCTCTCTCTCTGTCTCTGTCTCCCTCTCTCTGTCTCTCTCTTTGTCTCTGTCTCTGTCTCTCTCTCTCCCTCCCTCCCTCCCTCACTCCCTCTCTCTCCCTCACTCCCTCTCTCTCCCCTCCCACACACATGCTGCCACACCTGGGTTGTGTTTCAGTATCTGCAATCCTTCCTTCAGATGAGAAAAAGCACCAGTCTCTGATTGAACCTGTGAGACCCTGGTGTTTGTGGACGAGGGTTCCACACCTCTCCCTCCCTGGGAACTTCCTTATCATCTCTCCTGAACGCTCTGGACCCTCACTGCTCCAACTCTGCTCCCCCTCGTTCTAGAATCTCCGACCAGTGGCAATCGTTTATCCACATTGACCCTCCCTTGTCCCGTTAATATCTTGAAGACTTCAATCAGATCACCCCCTTAACCTTCCCAGGTCCCCAGGACCCTGTTCTCATTTGTTTAAAGTTATAAATCCCACCGCACCAGCTTAGAGTCTAACAGGTTGAATAGGAAGCACACTCGCTTTCGGAGCGTCGCTCCTTGGTCAGGTGGTTGTCGACCTGATGCCAACCAACCCTTTCGCTAGAGATGTCTCTGTTCCATTAGCTTTCTGGATTCTTTTCTGCAGCTCGTCTATACACGTGGACTCTCCCCTCCCCACCTCCCCCTCCCCACCTCCCCCCCCCACACCACCCCCCCCACACCACCCCCCCCACACCACCCCCCCCACGCCTCCCCCCACGCCTCCCCACCCTCCTCCTCCCCCTCCTCCTCCCCCCTCCACCCCCCCACGCCTCCCCCCCCACGCCTCCCCCCCACACCTCCTCTTAAACAGCATCAACCCCCATCTCCTTCCTATAAGCACTAGACCCTCAGGGAAAGATGTTGTGAAACTTGAAAGGGTCCAGAAAAGATTTACAAGGATGTTGCCAGGGTTGGAGGGTCTGAGCTACAGGGAGAGGCTGAACAGGCTGGGGCTGTTTTCCCTGGAGCGTCGGAGGCTGAGGGGTGACCTTATAGGGGTTTATAAAATCATGAGGGGCATGGATAGGGTAAATAGACAAAGTCTTTTCCCTGGGGTGGGGGAGTCCAGAACTAGAGGGGCATAGGTTTAGGGTGAGAGGGGAAAGATATAAAAGAGACCTAAGGGGCAACTTTTTCACCCAGAGGGTGGTACGTGTATGGAATGAGCTGCCAGAGGATGTGGTGGAGGCTGGTACAATGACAACATTTAAGAGGCATTTGGATGGGTATATGAATAGGAAGGGTTTGGAGGGATATGGGCCAGGTGCTGGCAGGTGGGACTAGATTGGGTTGGGATATCTGGGTCGGCATGGACGGGTGGGACCGAAGGGTCTGTTTCCGTGCTGTACATCTCTATGACTCTACAGTGTGACCATTCACCATGTCATCTTCGGTCTGAGGTACCTGGAGAGGACGGAATCTTACAGAGTAGCAAGATAATGCAAGGGGCCTAACAGGGAAGGCGATGAACTCAGGGCATGGTTAGGAACATGGGACTGGGATATCATAGCAATTACAGAGACATGGCTCAGGGATGGGCAGGAATGGCAGCTTAATGTTCCAGGATACAAATGCTACAGGAAGGATAGAAAGGGAGGCAAGAGAGGAGGGGGAGTGGCATTTTTGATAAGGGATAGCATTACAGCTGTGCTGAGGGAGGATATTCCCAGAAATACATCCAGGGAAGTTATTTGGGTGGAACTGAGAAATAAGAAAGGGATGATCACCTTATTGGGATTGTATTATAGACCCCCCAATACTCAGAGGGAAATTGAGAAACAAACTTGTAAGGAGATCTCAGCTATCTGTAAGAATAATAGGGTGGTTATGGTCGGGGATTTTAACTTTCCAAACATCGACTGGGACTGCCACAGTGTTAAAGGTTTAGATGGAGAGGAATTTGTTAAGTGTGTACAAGACAATTTTCTGATTCAGTATGTGAATGTACCTACTAGAGAAGGTGCAAAACTTGACCTACTCTTGGGAAATAAGGCAGGGCAGGTGACTGAGGTGTCAGTGGGGGAGCACTTTGGGGTCAGCGACAATAATTCTATTAGATTTAAAATATTGATGGAAAAGGATAGACCAGATCTAAAAGTTGAAGTTCTAAATTGGAGAAAGGCCAATTTTGACGGTATTAGGCAAGAACTTTCGAAAGCTGATTGGAGGCAGATGTTCGCAGGTAAAGGGACGGCTGGAAAATGGGAAGCTTCAGAAATGGGATAACAAGAATCCAGGGACAGTATATCCCTGTCAGGGTGAAAGGGAAGGCTGGTAGGTATAGGGAATGCTGGATGACTAAAGAAATTGAGGGTTTGGTTAAGAAAAAGAAGGAAGCATATGTCAGGTACAGACAGGATAGATCGAGGGAATCCTTAGAAGAGTATAAAGGCAGTAGGAGTATACTTAAGAGGGAAATCAGGAGGGCAAAAAGGGGACATGAGATAGCTTTGGGAAATAGAATTAAGGAGAATCCAAAGGGTTTTTACAAATATATTAAGAACAAAAGGGTAACTAGGGAGAGAATAGGGCCCCTCAAAGGTCAGCAAGGCGGCCTTTGTGTGGAGCCACAGAAAATGGGGGAGATACTAAATGAATATTTTGCATCAGTATTTACTGTGGAAAAGGATATGGAAGATATAGACTGTAGGGAAATAGATGGTGACATCTTGCAAAATTGGAAAGCAAATCTTAGCAGGACTTATCCACTTAATGGTAAGGACCGAGGGAGTGTTGCTGAACAAAGAGACCTTGGAGTGCAGGTTCATAGCTCCTTGAAAGTGGAGTCGCAGGTAGATAGGATAGTGAAGGCGGCGTTTGGTATGCTTTCCTTTATTGGTCAGAGTATTGAGTACAGGAGTTGGGAGGTCATGTTGCGGCTGTACAGGACATTGGTTAGGCCACTGTTGGAATATTGTGTACAATTCTGGTCTCCTTCCTATCGGAAAGATGTTGTGAAACTTGAAAGGGTTCAGAAAAGATTTACAAGGATGTTGCCAGAGTTGGAGGGTCTGAGCTACAGGGAGAGGCTGAACAGGCTGGGGCTGTTTTCCCTGGAGCGTCGGAGGCTGAGGGGTGACCTTATAGAAGTTTATAAAATCATGAGGGGGATGGATAGGGTAAATAGACAAAGTCTTTTCCCTGGGGTGGGGGAGTCCAGAACTAGAGGGGCATAGGTTTAGGGTGAGAGGGGAAAGGGACCGAAGGGGCAACGTATTCACCCAGAGGGTGGTACGTGTATGGAATGAGCTGCCAGAGGATGTGGTGGGGGCTGGTACAATGACAACATTTAAGAGGCATCTGGATGGGTATATGAATAGGAAGGGTTTGGAGGGGTATGGGCCGGGTGCTGGCAGGTGGGACTAGATTGGGTTGGGATATCTGGGTCAGCATGCACGGGTTGGGCCGAAGGGTCTGTTTCCGTGCTGTACATCTCTATGACTCTACAGCGTGACCATTCACCATGTCATCTTCGGTCTGAGGTACCTGGAGAGGACGGAATCTTAGAGTAGCAAGATAAACAAAGAAAGAAGTTAAAAGTTCAACGTTGGTATAAAGTAGTAAATAAGGAATCGAGGAACAAGGTTCAAATGACCATCCTCCTTTAGCCCGTGGTCACTGCATGCCGGCCTTTCCCCACGATGGTTCGATCTCTCTCTCTCTCTCTCTCTCTCTCTCTCTCTCTCTCTCTCTCTCTCTCTCCCTCTCTCTCCCTCTCTCCCCTCTCTCTCCCTCCCTCCCTCCCGATCTCCGTGTCTCTGCAATGCCATCTCACCGTCAGGGTCGCCCTCTGGTCCATTCTCCCCTCCCCCCAGCCCCCTGCCTCGGTCCTGCTCAGAGCGGGAAGAGATGGGACAGTGGTCAGTGCGGCCTACATCTGGCCCAGAAGCCCTACTCCACCCGCCATCTTGGAAAACCACTCACGATCGTCCCCAGACAAATGACCTTCGGGAATTGAATTTTTGTCTCCTTTCTCGTGAGAATATATTTGGAAACGGTGCCAGGCAGTGTAGCAGCACCACCCGGGTTGGTCCTCAACTCTGTGAGAGACCCTGGTTTGGCTGCACTTTCAAGTTTCCCCTCCATTTGTGAGGCGTGTTCTACCAGACTGGGCCACACCGTTGTCAGGGCCAAGCCAGGTTAAAACTTTCCCCAAGTAGTCAGTGCTCCGTGTCCCCTGATCCCCCAGGTTCCTGCTGTTTTAACTTCCACCCGCATTATCAGCTCCCAGGATCAGGGAGGTGCCAGCGTTCGAATAACACTTCACCCACGGGGCCTGGCTGAACTTCCTCAGTAACACTTTGTTACTTCCCGGGAATGACACTCCCTGTAACCCCTTCAGCCTAAACACCCGAGCTGAAACAGGCAGGGGGAGAGAAGGCTGGGGGAGTTCAGCAGGTCCAGGAGTGTCCCCACAGAGGGAGAGAGAAACACACAGTGGGACGTTCCTGAGAAAGCTATTTCCTCTCTCTGCAGATGCTGCCAGACCTGCTGAGTTTCCCCACATACTCTCTGTCCGTCCGTCTCTCTCTATATCTGTCTCTCTCTCTCTGTATCTGTCTCTGTCTGTCTGTTCGTCTCTCTCTGTATCTGTCTGTCTCTCTCTCTCTCTCTGTATCTGTCTCTCTCTGTCTGTCTCTCTCTCTGTTTGTCTCTGTGTGTTTGTGTGTGTGTTTGTCTCTCTCTGTCTCTGTCTCTCTCTGTCTCTCTGTGTGTCTGTCTGTCTGTCTCTCTCTCTGTCTGTCTGTCTCTGTCTCTCTTTCTGTCTCTCTGTCTCTGTCTGCCTCTGTCTCTGTCTGTCTGTCTCTCTCTCTCTCTCTTTGTCTCTCTCTCTATCTCTCTCTCTCTGTGTCTCTGTGTCTGTCTGTCTCTGTGTGTGTGTGTGTCTGTCTGTCTGTCTGTCTCTTTCCCACTCTCTCTGTGTATCTCTCTCTGTCTCTGTCTCTCTCCCACTCTGTGTGTCTCTCTCTATCTCTGTTTCTCTCTCTGTCTCTCTCCGTCTCTGTGTCTCTGTCTCTCTCCCACTCTCTCTGTGTGTGTCTGTCTCTCTCTCTCCCCCCCCCCACTCTCTGTGTCTGTCTCTCTCTGTCTCTCTCTCTCTCTGTCTCTCTCTCTCTGTCTCTCTCTCTGTCCCTCTGTGTGTGTGTCTCTCTCTCTCTCTCCCCCCCCAACTCTCTGTGTCTGTCTCTCTCTGTCTCTCTCTGTCTGTCTCTCTCTCTCTCCCCCCCCCCCCCTCTCTGTGTCTGTCTGTCTCTCTCTCTCTCTCTGTCTCTGTCTCTCTCTCTCTGTCTCTCTCTCTCTCTCTCTCCCACTTTCTCTCTCTCTCTCTCTCTGTCTGCCTGTGGGTTTCAGATTTCCAGGAACGGTTTGTTTTAATATCCGTGTAGCTTCACTGTGTGAACTCCGAACCTCATGGAAGGACATTGATTAAACTCAGGGCTGTTTTGAAACACCTCCTGCCTTTCTACCATCGGATTTGTTGATGGGTTTTGTTGAGTTAAAAAAAACCAAGCCGGAAGGGAACCCGTTCTGTTAAACTATTCTGTGTGTTTGACCTTCACTCCAGCCAAGTCACTCTCCGAGAGAAAATCAGCTCCATCTACAGTTAATTTCAGAACAACATCATTGACACTGGTCTAGGCTGAACTCACATTCATAGAACGTAGAACATTACAGCGCAGTACAGGCCCTTCGGTCCCTCGATGCTGTGCTGTCCTATCATACCAATCTGAAGCCCATCTTAACCTACACTATTCCATGTACGTCCATATACCTGTCCAATGGCAACATTCATAACACTTGTCCAAAGCAACAGACAGTAGATAGGATAGTGAAGGCAGCGTTTGGTATGCTTTCCTTTATTGGTCAGAGTATTGAGTACAGGCGTTGGGAGGTCATGTTGCGGCTGTACAGGACATTGGTTAGGCCGCTGTTGGAATATTGTGTGCAATTCTGGTCTCCTTCCTATCGGAAAGATGTTGTGAAACTTGAAAGGGTCAGAAAAGATTTACAAGGATGTTGCCAGGGTGGGAGGGTCTGAGCTACAGGGAGAGGCTGAACAGGCTGGGGCTGTTTTCCCTGGAGCGTCGGAGGCTGAGGGGTGACCTTATAGAGATTTATAAAATCATGAGGGGCATGGAGAGGGTAAATAGACAAAGTCTTTTCCCTGGGGTGGGGGAGTCCAGAACGAGAGGGGCATAGGTTTAGGGTGAGAGGGGAAAGATGTAAAAGAGACCTAAGGGGCAACTTTTTCACCCAGAGGGTGGTACGTGTATGGAATGAGCTGCCAGAGGATGTGGTGGAGGCTGGTACAACGACAACATTTAAGAGGCATTTGGATGGGTATATGAATAGGAAGGGTTTGGAGGGATATGGGCCGGGCGCTGGCAGGTGGGACTAGATTGGGTTGGGATGTCTGGGTCAGCACGGACGGGTTGGGCCGAAGGGCCTGTTTCCGTGCTGTCCATCTCCATGACTCTGTGAAGAGGGAGATAATAGCCCCTTTACATCCTGTATTTAAACCCTGCTTTCCATGCACTTCCATCAAACAGTACAGCTCAGTAACAGGCCATTCGGCCCATATTGCTGTACCGAACATGACACCAAATTACACTAACCCCTTCTCCCTGCCCTTGGTCCCTTTCCCTCCATCCCTTGAATATCCCTATGTTAATCTAAAAGCCCGTTAAACCCACACCCCCCATAGTACCTGCCTCCCCCCACCCCCTGGCTGTGTGTTCCACACTCCTACCCCTCTCTGTGTAATAAACCTGCCCCTCACATCCCCCTTTGAACGCTCCCCCCTCTCTCTGTAAATGCACCTCCCCCTAATATTAGACCCTGTAACTCTGGGGGAGAAGGGGGTCCCACCATCCGCCCGATCGCTGCGTCTCAGTGTTTTATCGTCTTCTACTGAGTCTCCCCTGGGCCTCCTCCGCTCCACAGAGACCAGCCTGAGTTTTTCCAGCCTCTCCTGATCCCCCTCTAATCCTGGGAAACCCTTAGTGCCCCCTCTCCGAGACCCCCATGTCCTTCCTGTGATGTGGTGCCCAGAGCTGTACCCAAGGGTGGCCTAACCGTCCCGAGCTACAACATGGCGTCCTGACCCTGGTACACGATTCCCTGACCAATCAGGACAAGCGTGGGTTACCCCTCCCTAACCCAGCCCCCACCTACCTGCGTGACCGTGCTCAGGGAGCTATGGCCTCGCACCCCAAGATCCCTCTGCACGTCGATGCTGTTCAGGGTGTGGCCAGTAACTGGACCCTTCCCCATAACATCTCACCTCCCAAAGTGACGTCGCTGGTTATCCTCCTGAACGGTTTCACTTGGAGACGCGGTCTCGGGATAAAGGGACACCAGTTCCAGACTCGGATGTGGGGGGGGAATATCTTGAGTCGGGAGGTGGGAGTTGTGGGTCTTGTTGTTGGAGAGCTGTGGGGGCAGAGTCCTCGTGTATATTGACGGCTGAGATGGGGAGATTCGCCGTCAGTTGGGGAACGAAGGGTTACGGGGAAAGTGGACGTGAGGAACGCGGGCTCAGCCGTGATCCGATCGGATGGGCGGGAGCAGGTTGGAGGGAGCGAATGGCCCAGTCCTAGAACGTAGAGCAATCCAGCGCAGACCAGGCCCTTCGGCCCTCAGCCCGTCCCCTTCCCAAAACCATCCATGTCCTGTTCCTGGTCTTTGGTTAGAAATCCATCTCCCGCACCCAAAGGCTTTACCTCTGTTCTCTTCATTCCTGTTAAAGTTGCGATCCGATCTGTTGGGTTTTCATTCCGAACTCCCGTTTTGTTGGATTCCCCGTCCGGAAACCCAGGAAGCTCCGTGAGGATTCCAGGGTGAGGGAGACCCATACCACCTTCAGCCGACAGTTCCCACCTGCTGCTCTCAGCTCCTCCCTTTCTGATCCAAGGATGAGACCAGCCTATCCCATCCTGAACGCTGCCTCCTCGGCCTCTCCCAGAGTCAGACAGCACGGGCACAGACCCTTCGGCCCAACCAACCCATGCTGACCAGAATCCCATCTAAACTAGTACCAGCCGCCTCCTCCACGCCCATATCCATCCAAACCTTTCCCATGGCACAGTGGTTAGCACTGCTGCCTCACAGCGCCAGGGTCCCAGGTTCGATCCCACCCTCAGGGCCGCTGTCTGTGTGGAGTTTGCACATTCTCCCCGTGTCTGCGTGGGTTTCCTCCGGGTGCTCCGGTTTCCTCCCACAATCCAACAATGTGCAGTTTAGGGTGGATTGGCCATGGGAAATTGTCCCATTGTGCCCAGGGATGTGCAGGTTAGGGTGGGATTGTCCATGGGAAATTGTCCCATAGTGTCCAGGGATGTGCAGGTTAGGGTGGGATTGGCCGTGGGAAATTGTCCCATAGTGCCCAGGGATGTGCAGGTTAGGGTGGGATTGGCCGTGGGAAATTGTCCCATAGTGCCCAGGGATGTGCAGGTTAGGGTGGGATTGTCCATGGGAAATTGTCCCATAGTGCCCAGGGATGTGCAGGTTAGGGTGGATTGGCCATGGGAAATTGTCCCATAGTGTCCAGGGATGTGCAGGTTAGGGTGGGTTGGCCATGGAAAATTGTCCCATAGTGCCCAGGGATGTGCAGGTTAGGGTGGGTTGGCCGTGGAAAATTGTCCCATAGTGCCCAGGGATGTGCAGGTTAGGGTGGGTTGGCCATGGAAAATTGTCCCATAGTGCCCAGGGATGTGCAGGTTAGGGTGGGTTGGCCATGGAAAAAAGTCCCATAGTGCCCAGGGATGTGCAGGTTAGGGTGGATTGGCCATGGAAAATTGTCCCATCGTGCCCAGGGATGTGCAGGTTAGGGTGGGTTGGCCGTGGGAAATTGTCCCATAGTGCCCAGGGATGTGCAGGTTAGGGTGGGATTGGCCGTGGGAAATTGTCCCATAGTGCCCAGGGATGTGCAGGTTAGGGTGGGATTGGCCGTGGGAAATTGTCCCATAGTGCCCAGGGATGTGCAGGTTAGGGTGGGTTGGCTGTGGGAAATTGTCCCATAGTGCCCAGGGATGTGCAGGTTAGGGTGGGATTGTCCGTGGGAAATTGTCCCATAGTGTCCAGGGATGTACAGGTTAGGGTGGGATTGGCCGTGGGAAATTGTCCCATAGTGCACAGGGATGTGCAGGTTAGGGTGGATTGGCCATGGGAAATTGTCCCATAGTGCCCAGGGATGTGCAGGTTAGGGTGGATTGGCCGTGGGAAATTGTCCCATAGTGCCCAGGGATGTGCAGGTTAGGGTGGGTTGGCCATGGAAAATTGTCCCATAGTGCCCAGGGATGTGCAGGTTAGGGTGGGTTGGCCATGGAAAATTGTCCCATAGTGCCCAGGGATGTGCAGGTTAGGGTGGATTGGCCATGGGAAATTGTCCCATCGTGCCCAGGGATGTGCAGGTTAGGGTGGATTGGCCGTGGGAAATTGTCCCATAGTGCCCAGGGATGTGCAGGTTAGGGTGGATTGGCCATGGGAAATTGTCCCATAGTGCCCAGGGATGTGCAGGTTAGGGTGGGTTGGCCATGGGAAATTGTCCCATAGTGCCCAGGGGTGTGCAGGTTAGGGTGGGAAATGCAGGGATGCTGTTCTGCGGGCTGGGTGGAGGCGTGCGTGAATTCAATGGGTCAAACGGCCTGTTTCTACATTGTTGGGATTCGATGGGACCATTTCTTCAATCGCGAATGAAATGGGGATTCGTGTCAAAGCGCTGATCCCGCATTTAAACAGCCAGTAACATTCCTCCCAACCCAGGCACACCCTCCCAACACACACGGACAAGTGTGTTATACAGGGACTTTATAAACGTACTCAAAGTTACGTGGCTATCTGGGGGAAAACAGACTGGGTCAGAGGTTCCAAGTCGCAGGAGAGGAAGTGTTGGTTTCTCATGAGATACCGATCTTCCAGCACAGAATCAGACCCTTCGGCCCAACCATTCTGTGCTGAACACAACCGCAAACAGGTCCCACCGGCCCTTCTCCTGGTCCCTATCCCTCCGCGTCGTTCCTGTTCATGTCCGGATCCAAATGGTTTTTAGTCGTTGTAACTGCACCCAGCCCCTCCTCTGCAAGCTCATTCCACACTCTGGGTATAAAATGTTGCCTCTCGATCCTTGCCCCTCCCATCTTAAAAATACACCCCCACCTCCGAATCCTGAAGTCCCCCACCCCAGGGAAAAAACCTTGTCTATTTATCCTATCCATGCCCCCCATGATTTCATCAGGTCACCCCTCAGCCTCCGACGCTGCAGGGAAAACAGCCCCAATTCAAACCCTCCGTTCCTGCACATTCCCGGTAAATCTGTTCTGAGCCCTATCCAAGTGAATAACGTCCTTCCTGGAGATGCTGGTGTTGGACTGGGGTGTACAAAGTGTGATTTTTAACTTCCTGTCAATAGGGCGACGGGGAACTGGACGCTGTATTTGAGATGTGGACACACCAACGTCCTGTATAACCTCAGCATCTACTCACATCTCTGAGTAAGGAAGGGAAGCAGGTTGAACACCTTAACCCACCACCACCACCCCCCAACCGTCTACGTGCGATACAAACTTTGAAAGAATTCTGTCCCTCGGTCTCTGCGTTATACAATTCTCCCCTGAAATCCAGGCTGTTGGAAAATACACAGGTTCTGGTTGCAGTTGTATAAGACTCTGGTGCGGCCGCATCTGGAGTATTGTGTGCAGTTTTGGTCGCCATACTATAGGAAGGATGTGGAGGCACTGGAACGGGTGCAGAGGAGGTTTACCAGGATGTTGCCTGGTATGGTAGGAAGATCGTATGAGGAAAGGCTGAGGCACTTGGGGCTGTTCTCATTGGAGAAAAGAAGGTTTAGGGGTGACTTGATAGAAGTGTATAAGATGATTAGGGGTTTAGATAGGGTTGACCATGAGAACCTTTATCCACGTATGGAGTCAGCTATTACGAGGGGGCATAGCTTTAAATTAAGGGGGGGTAGGTATAGGACAGATGTTAGGGGTAGATTCTTTACTCAGCGAGTCGTGAGTTCATGGAATGCCCTGCCAGTAGCAGTGGTGGACTCTCCCTCTTTATGGGCATTTAAGCGGGCATTGGATAGGCATATGGAGGATAGTGGGCTAGTGTAGGTTAGGTGGGCTTGGATCGGCGCAACATCGAGGGCCGAAGGGCCTGTACTGCGCTGTATTTTTCTACGTTCTCTGGTTGCGCCTCTTCAGGGTTGAAGCAGAGTCAGTTTTTTGCACTTGGCTTTTCTGAGAGACTGTGAGGTGGAGACATGGACGGGGAGAACTCAGCTCAGGACAGAGCCCGTGGGGAGAGAGAGGTTCCCCTCGACTTGCGCTTTCGGAGATTTTGATCGTTCCAAACGATTTGGCGGGAAACTCGGTGACTGTCAGCATCGAGGGCCCGGTAATCTTTCCGGACCTGGAGATTCCGGGATTGAAGACACGATGTGGGGGGGCCGACTTGGGGGTGGGCGAAGTTAAACTGTCCCAGGTCACAGTCCGACGGGTTTATTTGGAAGCGCTCGCTCTCGGAGCGCTGCTCCTTCACGTGGAGCAGGATCACAAGACACATATAATTTATATCAAAAGATGTTTCTCGATAAGTTCCGTCTTGCGATCCTGTCCCACCAGTGACCTGATGAAGGGGCAGCGCTCTGAAAGCTAGCGCTTCCAAATAAGTGGCAAAATCACTTTCGTATCTTATTAAAAGCTTCGCTTAGCTTCTCTCCAAAGCTCAGGAGAGAGTGAGGGCTGCAGCTGCTGGGGATCAGAGCTGAAAAGGTGTTGCTGGAAAAGCAAGGAAGGTGATAAAGCAATTCCTCATCGTTTCCAGTCCAGAAAATATCCAAACAGTTCCATTATTCCATATTTTCCCAACGATCATTAAATAGGATGGAGTCATTCAAACTCCAGGACAGTAAAAGTGAGTGTTGTTACTGGATAAGGCTCCCTCTACACTGTCCCCCCATCAAACACTCCCAGGGACAGGGACAGCACGGGGTTAGATACAGAGTATAACTCCCTCTACACTGTCCCCCCATCAAACACTCCCAGGGACAGGGACAGGGACAGCACGGGGTTAGATACAGAGTAAAGCTCCCTCTACACTGTCCCCCATCAAACACTCCCAGGACAGGGACAGCACGGGGTTAGATACAGAGTAAAGCTCCCTCTACACTGTCCCCCATCAAACACTCCCAGGACAGGGACAGCACGGGGTTAGATACAGAGTAAAGCTCCCTCTACACTGTCCCCCATCAAACACTCCCAGGGACAGGGACAGCACGGGGTTAGATACAGAGTAAAGCTCCCTCTACACTGTCCCCCATCAAACACTCCCAGGACAGGGACAGCACGGGATTAGATACAGAGTAAAGCTCCCTCTACACTGTCCCCCCATCAAACACTCCCAGGACAGGGACAGCACAGGGTTAGATACAGAGTAAAGCTCCCTCTACACTGTCCCCCCATCAAACACTCCCAGGACAGGGACGGTATGGGGTTAGATACAGAGTAAAGCTCCCTCTACACTGTCCCCCATCAAACCCTCCCAGGGACAGGGACAGGGACAGCACGGGGTTAGATACAGAGTAAAGCTCCCTCTACACTGTCCCCCATCAAACACTCCCAGGACAGGGACGGTATGGGGTTAGATACAGAGTAAAGCTCCCTCTACACTGTCCCCCATCAAACACTCCCAGGACAGGGACAGCAGGGGGTTAGATACAGAGTAAAGCTCCCTCTACACTGTCCCCCATCAAACCCTCCCAGGACAGGGACGGTATGGGGTAAGAGACAGTGTGTGATCGATTGTAATGTCAGGACCTGAAGGTGAAGGGGAGGGAGGGAGAGGGGAGGGGAGGGAGGGAGAGTGAAGGGGAGGGGAATGCTGAGGGGGTTGGATCACTGTGTGCTCTCTCTGTCTCACACTCTGTCTCTCTCTCTCTCTCTCTCACACCCACAGCCTGTCCACGACTGACGGGGAACAGAATGTGTTGGAGTCAGTGTCCCAGGTGAGTGACCGTCAAGGAGTGATGGTGGGAGAGAGGGTGGCCGTGGGGAGGGGATATCGGAATGGGGAGGGAGGGAGAGAGTGAGGGAAGGGGAAGGAGAGAGTGAGGGAAGGGGAGGGAGGGAGAGAGTGAGGGAAGGGGAGGGAGGGAGTGCGTGAGGGAAGGGGAGGGAGGAGAGTGAGTGAGGGAAGGGGAAGGAGAGAGTGAGGGAAGGGGAGGGAGGGAGAGAGTGAGGGAAGGGGAGGGAGGGAGAGAGTGAGGGAAGGGGAAGGAGAGAGTGAGGGAAGGGAAGGAGAGAGTGAGGGAAGGGGAGGGAGGGAGAGAGTGAGGGAAGGGGAGGGAGGGAGTGCGTGAGGGAAGGGGAGGGAGGGAGAGAGTGAGGGGGAGGGAGAGAGTGAGGGAAGGGGAGGGAGAGAGTGAGTGAGGGAAGGGGAGGGAGGGAGGGAGGAGAGTGAGGGTGCTGAGGATGGATCTGATGGTAGGGTGGAGGGGCGTGAATTTGAGGGAGGGTGGGGGGGAGAAGCAGGAGGAGGTGGGGGATGAGGGTAGTGAGGATGGTAATGAGAGTGAGGTGGAGAGGAGTGAGTTGAGTGAGGGTAGTGAGGATAGTGTGGGTAAGGAGGAAGGTAGAGTGAGTGAGGGGAGTAAGGAGAGTGAAGGGAGATGAGTTAGTGAGTGTGAGGGTTGGTGAGGGTGAGGGTCATGAGGGTAGGGTAGTGAGAGTGAGGGGTAGTGCAGGTAGTGAGCGTGAGGGGAGTGATGGTGGGTGTGAGGGTGTGAGAGTAGTGAGAGTAGTGAGGGTATGAGAGGGTGAGTGTGAGGGGGTGAGGGTAGTGAGGGGTGTGAGGGTGACAGTAGTGAGGAGGGTGAGGGTGGTGAGGGTAGTGAGGGTGAGGGTGGTGAGGGTAGTGAGGGTGGTGAGGGTAGTAAGGGTGAGGGTAGTGAGGGTGAGGAGGGTGAGGGTAATGAGGGTGAGGGAGTGAGGGTGGTGAGGGCGAGGGTGGTGAGGGAATGAGGGGGTGAGGGTAGAATGAGTGAGGTGGTGAGGGTAGTGAGGATGGCGGGAGTGAGGGTAGTGAGGGAGTGAGGATGAGGGGTGTGTGGGTGAGGGTGAGAGTGAGGGTGGTGAGGGTAGTGAGGGTGGTGAGGGGGTGAGGGTGAGGGTAGTGAGGGGGGTGAGGGGGTGAGGGAGAGAGGGTGTGAGGGTGGTGAGGGTAGTGAGGGTGGTGAGGGGGTGAGGGTGAGGGGGGAGGGTGAGGGGGGGGTGGTGAGGGTGAGAGTGAGGGTGGTGAGGGGGGTGAGGGTGGTGAGGTGGTGAGGGTGAGGGTAGTGAGGGTGAGGGTGAGGGTAGTGAGGGGGTGAGGGTAGTGAGGGTGAGGGTGGTGAGGGTGAGGTAGTGAGGGTGAGGGTAGTGAGGGTAGTGAGGGTAGTGAGGGTGAGGGGGAGGGGGTGAGGGTTGAGGGTGAGGGTAGTGAGGGTAGTGAGGGTGAGGGTAGTGAGGGTAGTGAGGGTGAGGGGTTGAGGGTGAGGGTAGTGAGGGTGAGTGTGAGGGTAGTGAGGGTGAGGGTGAGTGTGAGAGGGTGAGGGTGAGGGTGGTCCTGTCACTGACCCTCCTGTCCCCCTCCCTCTAGGACCCCGGGGACATTGGGATCCAAACAGCGTTGACCTCGAGGGAGCCACCCTATGACCTCCGACCCCCAGGGTTCCCTGGGGCAGGGGAGTCAGAGGTCAGGGAGAGGGTGTCAGGGGGTGGAGCCAAGAGCCCCCTGCCCCTGCCCCTGTCCCTGTCCCTCCGGAGTGCACAGTGCGATCCC
Source organism: Hemiscyllium ocellatum (assembly GCF_020745735.1). Lineage (NCBI taxonomy): Eukaryota > Metazoa > Chordata > Chondrichthyes > Orectolobiformes > Hemiscylliidae > Hemiscyllium > Hemiscyllium ocellatum. Next base: position 2,008,343 of record NC_083440.1, on the reverse strand, counting down.
AGTGTTGAGGATGACAGCTCCTGTCTGATACCCCCAGTGCCACCCTCGTCCCCCCCAGGCCCCTTCCAGACCTCCCCCCCTGTCTGCAGTGAACTGAGCCCCAGGCTCTGGGCCCTGATGGAGCGGGCTCACTCCCACACTACCGCTGAGGGGACACACGAGGGGCACAGCCTCCCAGAGCCCGGGCGTCTGGCCGAGGAGGAGGGACGTCTGGCCGAGGAGGAGGGACGTCTGGCCGAGGAGGAGGGGCGTCTGGCCGAGGAGGAGGGGCGTCTGGCCGAGGAGGAGGGACGTCTGGCCGAGGCACAGCGTCTGGCCAAGGAGGAGTGTCTGGCCAAGGAGGAGAAGTGTCTGGCCGAGGCACAGCGTCTGGGGGAGGAGGAGCGTCTGGGGGAGGAGGAGCGTCTGGCGGAGGAGAGGCGTCTGGCTGAGGAACAGCGTCTGGCCAAGGAGGAGAAGCGTCTGGCCGAGGCACAGCGTCTGGCCAAGGAGGAGCGTCTGGCCAAGGAACAGCATCTGGCCGAGGAACAGCGTCTGGCCGAGGAGGAGAAGCGTCTGGCCGAGGCACAGCGTCTGGCCGAGGCACAGCGTCTGGCCGAGGAGGAGCGTCTGGCCGAGGAACAGCGTCTGGCCGAGGAGGAGAGGCGTCTGGCCGAGGAACAGCGTCTGGCCGAGGAGAGGCGTCTGGCCGAGGAGAGGCGTCTGGCCGAGGAGAGGCGTCTGGCCGAGGAGAGGCGTCTGGCCGAGGAACAGCGTCTGGCCGAGGAGAGGCGTCTGGCCGAGGAACAGCGTCTGGCCGAGGAACAGCGTCTGGCCGAGGCTCAGCGTCTGGCCGAGGAGGAACGTCTGGCTGAGGAGGAGAGGCATCTGGCTGAGGAACAGCGTCTGGCCGAGGAGGAACGTCTGGCTGAGGAACAGCGTCTGGCCGAGGAGGAGCGTCTGGCTGAGGAACAGCGTCTGGCCGAGGAGGAACGTCTGGCTGAGGAGGAGGGGCGTCTGGCCAAGGAGGAACGTCTGGCTGAGGAGGAGAGGCGTCTGGCTGAGGAACAGCGTCTGGCCGAGGCACAGCGTCTGGCTGAGGAGGAGAGGCGTCTGGCTGAGGAACAGCGTCTGGCCGAGGCACAGCGTCTGGCCGAGGAGGAACGTCTAGCCGAGGCACAGCGTCTGGCCGAGGAGGAGCGTCTGGCTGAGGAACAGCGTCTGGCTGAGGAACAGCGTCTGGCCGAGGAGGAGAAGCGTCTGGCCGAGGAGGAGAGGCGTCTGGCCGAGGAGAAGCGTCTGGCCGAGACACAGCGTCTGGCCGAGGAGGAGAAGCGTCTGGCCGAGGAACAGCGTCTGGCCGAGGAGAGGCGTCTGGCCGAGGAGAGGCGTCTGGCCGAGGAGAGGCGTCTGGCCGAGGAGAGGCGTCTGGCCGAGGAGAGGCGTCTGGCCGAGGAGGAGCGTCTGGCCGAGGAGAGGCGTCTGGCCGAGGAGGAGCGTCTGGCCGAGGAGGAGCGTCTGGCCGAGGAGAGGCGTCTGGCCGAGGAGAGGCGTCTGGCCGAGGAGGGGCGTCTGGCCGAGGAGGAGCGTCTGGCCGAGGAGAGGCGTCTGGCCGAGGAGAGGCGTCTGGCCGAGGAACAGCGTCTGGCCGAGGAGAGGCGTCTGGCTGAGGAGGAGCGTCTGGCCGAGGAGGAGGTGTCGGTTGGCTGTGAGTCTGATGTTTCCCGTTCCTCGGACTGGGGCCTCTCTGAGTCCTTCGAGTGGTCAACTCCCAGATCCCTGGCCCAGGCCCAGGCCCAGGCCCAGGCCCAGGCCCAGGCCCAGGCCCAGGCCCAGGAAGAGAGTTCCTCACAACAGAGTCATCTCTCAGCGTCTGTCCCAGGACCAAGGCCAGGGGGGCAGGCACAGGCTATCCAGGAAGGTGGGAGAGAGACAGGCACGGAGACTCCGGGAGAGACACAGGCGGAGACACGGGGAGAGACGCAGACAGAGAGTCGGGAAGAGACAGGCGCGGAGACTCCAGGAGAGATGCAGACGGAGAGTCCGGGAGAGACAGGCGCGGAGAGTCGGGGAGAGACGGAGACGGAGACACGGGGAGAGACGCAGACGGAGAGTCGGGGAGAGACGCAGACGGAGAGTCGGGGAGAGACGGAGACGGAGACACGGGGAGAGACGCAGACGGAGAGTCGGGGAGAGACGCAGACGGAGAGTCGGGGAGAGACGCAGACAGAGAGTCGGGAAGAGACAGGCACGGAGACTCCAGGAGAGATGCAGACGGAGAGTCCGGGAGAGACAGGCGCGGAGAGTCCGGGAGAGACGCAGACGGAGACTCCGGGAGAGACAGGCACGGAGACTCCAGGAGAGATGCAGACGGAGAGTCCGGGAGAGACAGGCGCGGAGAGTCGGGGAGAGACGCAGACGGAGAGTCGGGGAGAGACGGAGACGGAGACACGGGGAGAGACGCAGACGGAGAGTCGGGGAGAGACGCAGACGGAGAGTCGGGGAGAGACGCAGACGGAGAGTCGGGGAGAGACGCAGACGGAGACACGGGGAGAGACGCAGACGGAGACACGGGGAGAGACGCAGACGGAGACACGGGGAGAGACGCAGACGGAGAGTCGGGGAGAGACGCAGACGGAGACACGGGGAGAGACGCAGACGGAGAGTCGGGGAGAGACGCAGACGGAGAGTCGGGGAGAGACGCAGACGGAGACACGGGGAGAGACGCAGACGGAGACACGGGGAGAGACGCAGACGGAGAGTCGGGGAGAGACGCAGACGGAGACACGGGGAGAGACGCAGACGGAGAGTCGGGGAGAGACGGAGACGGAGACACGGGGAGAGACGGAGACGGAGACACGGGGAGAGACGGAGACGGAGACACGGGGAGAGACGCAGACGGAGAGTCGGGGAGAGACGGAGACGGAGAGTCGGGGAGAGACGCAGACGGAGACACGGGGAGAGACGGAGACGGAGAGTCGGGGAGAGACGGAGACGGAGACACGGGGAGAGACGCAGACGGAGACACGGGGAGAGACGCAGACGGAGAGTCGGGGAGAGACGGAGACGGAGACACGGGGAGAGACGCAGACGGAGACACGGGGAGAGACGCAGACGGAGACACGGGGAGAGACGGAGACGGAGAGTCGGGGAGAGACGCAGACGGAGAGTCGGGGAGAGACGCAGACGGAGACACGGGGAGAGACGCAGACGGAGACACGGGGAGAGACGCAGACGGAGACACGGGGAGAGACGCAGACGGAGCGTGCCAGGTTAACAATGGATTCTGAGTCGGATGGTCCTGGAGTGAAGGAACACACCCAGGTAACGGGGGTCAGGGGTCGGGGGGCATGGTGTGTGGGGGTCGGGGGGCATGGTGTGTGGGGGTCGGGGGTGCGGGACATGGTATGTGGGGGTCAGGGGTCGGGGGGCATGGTGTGTGGGGGTCGGGGGTGTCCCTTTAACTGTGCCCTCATTGCCCATTGAGTCTACCCTGTCCCTTTAAGACGGTATTTGAGTGGGGCTATTGGCTCCTGTCCCTTTAAGACCAGCCATCCTAGGTCCTGTCCCTTTAAGACTGGCCTCTCTGGTTGATGTCCCTTTAAGACCCAGATTTTGACAATTTAAGATGAGGTTCTGTAAGTCCTTTCCCTTTAAGATATATGCCTCTGTGTCCTGTCCCTTTAAAGGTAGTGGACATGGATCCTGTCCCTTTAAGACTGGCCTCTCTGGGGGCTGCTCCTTTAAAGACCCGACCCTTTAAGACTGATAGCCCTGTGACCTGTCCCTTTAAGACTGACCGCCCTGACTCCTGAACCTTTAAGACTGACAGACCTTAAATTCTGTCCCTTTAAGACTGACAGCCCTGAGCCCTGACCCTTTAAGAATGACAGACCTGAGACCTGTCATTTTAAGACTGACAGACCTTGAGCCCCGTCCCTTTAATAGTGACAAAGCTTGAGCCCTATACCTTTAAGACCGACAGCCCTGAGTCCTGTCCCTTTAAGACCGACAGCCCTGAGCCCTGTCCCTTTAAGACTGACCGCCCTGAGCCCTGTCCCTTTAAGACTGACCGCCCTGAGCCCTGTCCCTTTAAGACTGACCGCCCTGAGCCCTGTCCCTTTAAGACCTGCAGCCCTGAGCCCTGTCCCTTTAAGACTGACCGCCCTGAGCCCTGTCCCTTTAAGACTGACCGCCCTGAGCCCTGTCCCTTTAAGACCGACAGCCCTGAGCCCTGTCTCTTTAAGACCGACAGCCCTGAGCCCTGTCTCTTTAAGACTGGCCACCCTGAGCCCTGTCCCTTTAAGACTGACCGCCCTGAGTCCTGTCCCTTTAAGACCTGCAGCCCTGAGTCCTGTCCCTTTAAGACCTGCAGCCCTGAGCCCTGTCCCTTTAAGACTGACAGCCCTGAGCCCTGTCCCTTTAAG